>NC_142679.1:9898795-10091295 GCF_964200805.1 Pocillopora damicornis | reverse complement strand
AACAGACCAACTAAGGCAATTTGTAGAGTACGTGTCCCAAACGTGGATCCACAACCAAACCTGGCCCCGTCTTCATGGAGCGTCTACATGATGACCATCAGAAGTAACAATGACATAGAAGGGTGGCATCATGGGCTTCACCGCCGTGCCTCAGGAAAGTGGCATATGCCATTCTACATGCTGCTTGACCTCCTCCATCAAGAGGCCCGCCTTACAGCATTACGCATTCGTCTAGTTTCCGAGAAAAAACTTAAAAGGATCCAAAGGGCAAAGTATCGTTCTCTCCAAGCCAAAGTTTTCGCTCTCTGGGACGATTTTAGTCACCAAAGAAAAAACGCACAGCAGCTTTTAAGGGAATGCGCCCGTCTTAATGGACCGTCCAGACAAAACACTCAGCGCTAAATTAACATGTAATTTCTCGATAGCTAGGTAAACTTTGCAAGTTGTAAATAGTTCCCTAACATACACACTGTCATGCACACACAATATTGACATACAGACTTTCTCCCTTGTATTCCTTAATCTGAGACACATTATTTTCAATACAACTATTTATAGGACGCGTGACTACCAGAGTCACGCACATGTCCTGCTTTGTATCTCGCTAATTTAGAAGAAATGAAATACTTTTGTTTATACTATAAAACTGTTGTTGCGTTATTTTCCTTTTAACTTTAAAGGAGCTACGTCACGATATTTCTTGGATGACCTTAATTATGGTTAAAGTGTTGGGAAATAATAATGGTTGGTTAAAGAAGATAACACCACTAGGGTGATTCTAAAACAAAAAGGAACAAAGATGACTGAGGATGAAGAAATGACGATTTTGAAAAGTTAAGCTAATTTTTTCAAGATATACGAACTATGACGTAGCTCCAATTTCTAAAGTTTTAGTTACATGCTCAAAAATGTTTTCTATTTCTCTAATTACTGTTTGCTATACAGTACATGAATGCCAAAATAAAAATAAACAAGCGGAGACTGGGCACTAGCAGTTTCAATATTATTTTCGGCCAGACCAACTAGTATGACCAGAAGGTATTTGGAAGTTTTCTTTGGTGTTCTGAAATTAGTTTAAAGTGGATTAGGCTTGCTGAAACTTGTTTTCGCTTTTTAAGAGTTTTTTTAAGAGTTCATTTTTTATCAATGCGAGCAATATTCAGAAAGAAAGTCCTGGCGCGCGTAGTAAGCCACCTTGAGTAATGTTCGCTACACAAAATAACTTCGAACTTAGATTGGGTAGGCGAATCGACCTTTTTGTATGCGAATCAACTCAAATTGTGTATACGAATCTACTTTAATGTCGTTGATTCGAACTGTATGCGAAACGACTTCGACGTATGCGAATCGACCAAGATCGTGTCGGCGAAACGACCTCGATGTATGCGAATCGACTTGTATGCGAATCAACTTGTATGCGAATCGACTTGTATGCGAAACGACCGACATCCGATTCGTCGGGTAACATGGCCGTGAACTTGAATTTTATATATTTACACAGAAATTTTGTAAATAGGTCTTTTCTCCTTTTAAATAAAAGTGAAACAGTTTGCAGGTTTCTACTTTGACTTCAGAGGAGGGAGGATTGGTGACAATTACTTTCGAAATCAACATGGCGTCCTTAGTGTTGGGTCGTCATGTTCGTTTGTTTGTAGTGGATGATGTACTGTCAAAACTAAAAGGTTTTTCGTTTAACAAAGGAAAAGTAAAAGAAGTAATCGTTCGAATAGGGAGTTCTTTACATTTTCATAGAGAGAAAGATTTGTTCCTTTCTTCAAGTAAGAATAGTGATCGTGTTCACAAGCGTTTCGATCTAGTTGAAGTTATTACGTAAATAAATGTCTACGTTCTCGCCGTTGGATCTTATTGAAAGTGACATGTGAAGGTGAGATGTCTTATCAGTATCAATTAGTATACCTTTTATAATGATGTTTCTCACTTATAATGACCACTAAGAATTGTGCGAACGTTCCAAAACTTGTGCTGAAAGACTTGTGCGAAAAGTCTTTTGTGCGAAATGTCCTGTATTCGTAGTACTTCTTGATTATAACTTTAGTTTTTACTCTGTGTAACAGCATAGTGCAGATGATTTATGACCAAATTCAGAGGGACTTGCTATGCAGATTCTTTTTTTCGTTCCTTTCAATGCTAGTTTAAAATAACTACTAAAATGTAGGCATATTTTACCTTGAGACATCATATGATGAAAGCTTGTGAAGATAACATCAATTTCATTAACTCGTTTAAAAGGTCCACCAGGACTTTTTTCTGAGTACAGGACTTCAAAGGTAGTGATGCATCTACAACCATTTAGGATGTAGTAAATAATTAGCATGAGTGACTATGGTCCATTTTAACCACTGTCAGAGATCACAAATGGACAAGTGAAGCCTTACTTCTATGTACTTGAAAAATTTTGTCTTCAATTAGTGCCTGACAAAACTAAATTTCACTTGGAAAAGAACTTTGATACACATAACAGAAACAATCTATGTAAGAATTGGCCACTTTAATAGAAGTATAAAGATGGGAATATTTCAAATGAGCTTTAAATTGTATCAATATCTATTTCCCCCATTTTTGAAAAACCACAGAAAACATAGTGCAACACTGGACAAGAGAAGAGAGGGATAAAATTAAGGGTATCAGGAACAAAAATGTCATACTATTGCAGAATTTGTGAACTATTTTGTCACAGATTGTAGCACAGCAAGGATTTTTATTCACCTTGATGGTACATCCTTCCAGACCAAAAGAACCTCATATGGAGAAACAGAAATGAGTCTCACTCCTTCAACCTGTCGTGAAAAACAAAGAAAAGCACAATATGCTAACAGAGTCCCACTAACTATAGTAAATTATGACCCATTAAATATTCTTGCTCCTGCACAATTGGTCTAAATGCATCATGTGACAGAAAATCCCCTAGCTAAAACTGGGAGATATTCAAGGATATCACCCAAGTGATATTCCCCAATTTCAAACCTTATGTCTGCTACCATAAGTCTTTGTTTGAAATTTAATTCAAGAAGAGAGAGCATTTATGGTTGTTACAGAAGGGAAATATAATTTTGTTCACAAAGTCGTACTAGAGAATAGGCTAAAGAAAACACCCTACCAGCAAACAGTAAGCTGTTCATAAACTTTTTTTTGCACGTTGCAAAAAATTTGAAGGATAATAAACACAATAGCTTCAGTCTACTTTGTGCAAAAATATGCTCATTTAATCATCACTGGATTATCTGCTCCCCGAAGCCCACAGTTTTCCTTCGGCTTCATTCTCAGGAAACTGTTCACATCTTAGAGCAGATAATGTCCATGGACAAATATCCATGCATATTTTATCCCCAAATAGAAGCTATTATTTATATACAACTGCTGATTGATAGATATTGAACTAATCACACATCATTAAGTGATGGAATGTCAAGCTGAATCTATGAAGCTGAACAAACAAGACAGAGTTCTGTGTAGGTCAGGTCCAATAAGAACCTGATTTGCAAACATGGGTGTGGAAATGAGGACTTCATGGATGCACAGTTTAATGGTCAGGAGTATTTACCACTTTGAAGGCTAGTGCAATTGCTTCAGGCTGTGTAGTCCTAAGAGCACCCTTGGTGTTTACACACCACACGTGCATCTTTAGAAGTTGTCACTCTGCCTCCACTCAATAATGCAGGGACAATGCCCTTAATAGGATGGACAGGGTACATTCCCACATGCATGACACAAGGTGTTATTTGATACTTAAATGTCAAAAAAAATAATCCCCAAAAATTTTTGGATATAATACAAATAGAAAGTGGTCCAGATGCCCCCCACACGTACCTAAACCCCGGCCCCTCAGACCATCAAGCTGAAAACACTCAAATTATTATTATAATTTGATAGTAAGGTCAAACCCTGAAGTATACTGAAGACAATTATGTCATTGATATTATCATATCCATTGAAAGGGTGCAGCTTTAATTAACATTTTTGCTTCTTAGTTTGGTCTGCTTTCATTAATATACAGTATGAAAACTTGCCTAAAAACTATAGTGAGACAAGAATGCAAACTGAACCTTAATAAGAACTGGCCAGACTTTGAAGCAAAAGTGTTAATAGCTTCAGCCTGTTGACAAAAATTTGGCTTGAAGAATATTCTGACCATTTAGCTCAATTATTGTGCATACATGTGTATCATTGACCCCCTCTTTGTTATGAATTGTGACCTTGCCTTTGAAAAACTCTGAAATCTGTTAGTTATCTAATTAAATAGATTACTAATTAATGACTCAACACATAAGAAACATTTTTTTTAGTTAATAAAATGTGATATTAGTAGGCTCCACCACATATTTTCCATTCTACAACAGTTTTATGGTAAGTTAGAATGTGGAGTGTCACATATTTAGGAAAAATTTTTTTGAATAAACACCACCAGTACCCCTTTAAAGGTTATATTTGAAGAACATTTCAAAGATTTCGATCTTAAAAGTCATGTTTTGTATGGCTTAGATTGGCTAGATTATCAATCTTTCTCATTGCTTGGTTTTGTTTAATCAGCTCCAATTAAACTGGAAGTACTTTGATATTATTCCCAGTGGTATATCTCACCTTTGGAGGGGCTGAGAGAGTCTTTGCACAAACATGTAACAAACTTACTCCTGGAAGAGGAAGGGTTAGATGAAGGTTCAATGTACTGGAAGAGACTATGCTTGGACCAAGACTTCTAATGGGTTCCTGTACATAAAAATTAATTAGTACTGCATTTAACAAACAGATTGGCACTAAGGTGCTCAACTGTTTAATTATGGAACTGACCTGGTGTGTGTGTGTCCTTCTTTTTTAATAGTTCTGTGGTAACCTCATTGCAAGTTTGATTTCAGAGCAATGACTTTTAAGGCCTATGCCAAGAAATATTTAGTTGGTAACATCTTGACATAAATGGACTGTAATATGTAGTGAGTGCAATTTAGTGGATTCAACCTACCGGTAACCCTAACCCTAACCCATACCCAATGGCAGAACTAACTCAAAGTCCCTTCCCAAGGCCCCAGCTTGGGAAAATAACAATCTCCCTACTACAGTGATCTAGCCCACTGGCAAGATCACTATTATAATAGCAGGGGGCAGTTACCATTGTCATCCAAGACAACAATGGGCTGAGAAGAACTCTCCCATAAAAAAACAATAACTTTTATCCACAAAGTAAACCCCATTGGCCAATAAGTCCAAAACCTACCCTCCCCACCCTCAAGCTTTAAACACACAGCTGTTAGCAACCCACCCTTAAGTACACCTTAATGGGTTCCTTTCAGGTGGTATACTTGATTTTAAGCTCCTTCCTGTTTTGGGCCAGAGCTGAGCCTGCCTTCAAGCTAACAAAAACCAAAAGATCTCCATTGTCTGGCCATGGACACGGACACCAGATTTGACTTCAATTTCCCTATAAGCACTAAAACATGGAATGACCTAAAACCACCTACAACCATCTAAAACCACCTAAAAAATTTTGACAACCACCTACAACCACCCCAAAACATCTACAGCCACTCGCAAACTATCTAAAACCATTTAAAACAAGGCGTAAATGTCTAAAATAAGGCAAGACGACAACACATCACACACATGAAATATTAGAATTGAACAAAACCTCCCCCTCCCCCTGAAATCTTACTCTCCCTGGTTCCCTGTATAATCAACCATCTCACAAAATGAAATGCAAGAGCATGCTAATTATATTTGTATTCCCTCAATAGCAAAAGATTTAAAGAATTTTTACAAGATTTGTATTGTAGGTGGTTTTAGGTGGTTTTAGGTCGTTCCATATTTTAGTGCTTACGCAATTTCCCTGCATTTCATTGGCCAGGCTGGCTTGAAGGTGGATACTGCCAACATTTAAGCAAAAAAAACTTAGGAAACAGGCATTTGGAAGAACCCCCCTCCCAAATATGATGCTTTTAACATTATACCACCCTCCATAAATTGCATTTCAGCCCACTAGCTAAGCAGTGACGAGGCATAAGCCTGACTGCTAGTCAGGTAAATCAGCATAGTGTCATAATAGGCTTAAAAGCCCTTTCCACCAACAGCAGAAAATTATAATAGGCTGAGGAGTCCAAACCATATCCTTCCCACACCTGGGCTTTAGTCACATTCAACTTCTAATGGACTGGTCCCTGCACTACATCTAGGGCTGGCCTTAACATTAACCCCCTCCAATATCATCATCCAGGCTGACTAGGAAAAATAAATCTTGGAGATTTAGTAGACATATTCATAGCCTTGTAATTTCAACCACTTAGGATTAGCATTCAATTTGTCATTCCAACCATATCTTGAATCCTAAGACTCTCTTGCACTGAGCAGTGTTCAGCTTTTCTATGGTTTTATTTAATTCTTTTCTTTGTAACTGAAAGTTAAATTTTTTGTCCAGCAATCAAGCTGGTTTCAAACTCAGTTTCAATTCATCTCTCACAACAAGCTCCTTGCTTTCTAAGGATAAGATGACAAAGAAGAAGTGTCAATGACATGCAACTTTGAGTAATTATCTCAAATGATGTGGCCATTAGTTGCCCTCTTCCTGAATTGCTTTTGAAAGAATGAAGAAAATCGAAATTGTTTACTCTTGAAATTTGTCTCAATGTCTTTTAAAAAAATTCACCACTAACTGGGTGGGCAAAACTTTAGAATCTTGCATATTTGTTTTGGTTGGAGTCTCTTGTGTTCAAAGATAATTGAAACCTATAGTATCTATTAGAATTTCTACCTTAAAAGATGACCTTCACCATTCAAATAACACCTCCTCTTTTACTCAATAGACTTGTGTCTACATAGTTGGTTTTGTTGAGGGACAATCCCATTAGATTGCTCTTCCCTTAGGAATATTTGATATCACAAATCAATTTTCATCACTGGCTAGGTTACCTGATGAAGGCGGAGCATATGAAATTGTTCATCAGAAGGAAACATTGGAGAACCCATCTCCTTCCACATTTGAAATGGATTTCCATGTTCATTATCCAGTTTATATACAACAAATGCTACATCTTGTCTCAATGGCAAGTTCAAAACAGTTAAGTTTATTTCTGAGACAGAAGTTCTGCCAGATGTATCATTGCTGTTGTAGAGCACAGCTGCCAGTTCCCAATCATTGGTATCACAGTGTCTTTGAGGCTTCAAAATACTCGCCACAATTCCACAGTCTTCATTTTCTCCAAAAGAAGAAACCTTAATTTGCTGATTTCCTAGCAGTGCTAGCAACCCCATAACATTAAAAATTGGTTTCTTAACAAATTCTACCTTCCGTGGATGAGAATGGTTCATTTGAAATCTTGCCAGTAATGTGCGTTGACGGAAGTGGACTGGAGGATAACTAATAAATCCATTATCATTGCTTAAGAGGTTATATCTAATGAGAAATGAAACAGAAATCATAAAAGAAAAGCTTGTTCTTTTACACTCAAATCTGGTCAGGCATAACACTGGAGGGACTACTGAATCAAAAAAAAAAAACTTGAGGATAGAATGATTTTCACTATCACTAATCACAAACCTGATGCTGAAATTACTCTTTAAGAACCAGTCCTGATGTTGAACCAGAATCTGCAAATATTGTAAAAATGAGTTCATCTGCATTGGCTTAGAACTTGGATTTACTCTGCCACACCACAGTGAGATTGATAGAATCTCTTCAATTAAAGTTTATGTACTGATTAACCTAATTACTAAATACAGTCTACAACTAAGTTACCACCCAAGCCAAAGGATTGGCTTACATCACACGATCTTACATTATCTTTCCTTCAAAAAGAAAAAAACGCCAAGCAAAATTAAATAACTAAGGTTTATACATAACTAGGAGTGCCAAGTAACCTTATTGTCAAAAAGAAAGTGTCATTTTCAAACATAAAATGGGATTAACTGAGGATAAATAAAACCATTAATGATTTCAAACACTAAAACTTTAAAACCTGAACCTCAAAACAGAGATAAGGAGTAAACGAAAAGACATTTGATAGGTGGCTATAAAACTAGAAATTAGCACGCACAGCTTAACAAATAGATTCCATGTTGCTATGTACTTACTCTGTAATAAATCTCAAATGTCGTATTAGCACAAAAAAGTGGCATTGCATTACAAAGGAGGCAATGATCTTTTTCTCTCACCTTGACAACAATAGCAGCATATGTTGCATCTGCTCTCCATTCTTCAGCTAAATTCCAACCTACCAAAGGGTCTCCTTCATCATTATATATTGGTGTAGTTATGTATTTTGGAATCAGTTTAGCAATTTCCCCAATAACCACTGTTTCATTATGTAAAATTGTTAAAGAGTGTCCTTGACCTTTGATGTGAAAAGAAATAAAATCTAGTCTAACTCCTCTCTGCCCAGTAAAAAAGTTAGTACCATTGTTGCAGTGTTGCAGTAGAGACTGTAAAACAAAGACCAAAGGAGACCAAATTAAATAAAGTCAATTATTTGCACTCTATCTATCAAATGCAGGCCATATATCATAATTGTGCATTATCATAATATACCATACAATTGCTTTTCTCCAAATGCAAACCATCCAGTACACTAAAACATTAAAAGTTAGTAGTTATCCTTTCCACATTTTGAAGCCAAATCTTAAGACTATGATTAGGCAATATGCTAAACAACAAATTTAATCTAAAGATAGTGTTAACCTCACAAAAAGTTAAAACCAGGGCAGATGTAGAAATAAAACCACTCAAACCTCTATTTGTAATAGTTACTTACAAAATGATATCCTCTGAACAAGTCCTTAATTATTTAATACTATTTGATGGTTTCACAGGTAGGTAATTACCCAAAATATAGGATGTTTGTCTGGGTACCCTGTGGCAGGCCCTCCTAGTCGCAGGGATGGATGGGCCATCTTAAGTCCTTCAGAACAAGCATCGTAATACATGAGATATCCTTTAGTGGAGACATGGAGACCATCAAAATGCTGTTTATTCTCTGGTTCATTCCATGACTCAAAGTTCCACTGACAAATTTCCTCTAACCCAAAGACCTCTGCCATAAAAGAACAAGAGATGAACCATAAACTACTTAATATGCAAAAAAATTATCTTTATTGGCTGAGCAGAGTAAGCTTTGTCATGAGTCACAAAATATGTAATAATAATTTTTGTTTAACCAGCAATCAACCAGAATTGACTCTGCCACCATGGTGCACCAGGAAGAAAATTCTCAATGGTTAGACTTCCTAGTTCTGAAATGCATCCTAAAAACCATCTTTATGACTTATACATTTTAAAAATTGAACAAAAATTGCAAGTTTATTTTTACATGATGTTGCCTCCTATGATGAAAACTTCCCTCATATAACATGTGGTACCACATCAGAAACATTCATAAGGTGATGTTTCTTCTGATGTCTAACATTAAATAAGTACTTGGGAGAAATACAGCTGAGGGAAATCTGATTCCCATACAGAGCTGTTAATCTCTAGATTGGGAGATCAATATAAACAAAATAGATTTTACCAGTGAAGGTGTAACACCCTGTTAAACAACATGAGGGAGCTTAAGTGATGAGTAACAATGAGATGCTCACACAAAAGTACAACAGTAACAAACAGAAAAGTGAAATGGCATTGGGTAGAAGAAATTGTATTTTACAATACAGTTAACCTTTCTGTGAGTATTGACAGTCTACTGTGTGACCCTTGTGGTTTGACTCTCTTCTATCATCTTATCTTCTCATCTCACATATCACGTCATGCTTTATGTGCCCAACATTCTGATTTAACATTATCTGGGTCTTTTCTCTCTGTGTTCCCATGTCGCACTTTGCAAGGCTATTATGATGGGGGGCGGTGGTGGAGGGGGGGGGGGGGCAATACAAGTATATTCCTACACTGAACGTTCTGCAGAGTATTTTAACTTCGACAATGCTTAGTTTTACATATTTTGCTTTATAATTCTGCATTTTCGTTTGAATATGCAAGATATGGCAGAAAATATGTTCAAAATACCAAAATGTAATTCTTCGTTTTCTTTGACGTGGATAATTCGATGAACGGAATTGTCATGAATACGGTCCGGGTTTGTAGGCCTTGGAAGCATGGGATTATGCTACATTCTTCATTCTAAATGCACTCTTAAATTCTGAGTATTTACCGATGAGATGTTTACCCAAACTTTCCACTAGGTTTCTCCAAGAATAGATTTGAGCAGTATCATCGAAATCTGAAAAGAAATTTGATGGATTTCCCATCAGTTCAAACCCAGGCCTTAAATCATTCTCAATAAGCAGCTTCATTGCTTTGTCAAGAAATGTGAAATTATAGACAAGTTTATCATTTTCCAATTTCATGGAAACTAGGTCTAGCAGCCAGTGAATTCGCACTTGCTTTATACCATTGTTTGGTACAGAACCCACATAAGCCAGGTTTTGGAGCTCGTCATTTGCGAATATGAACTTGTGAAAGTCTTGATGAGGGTCTGGTGGACAGAAGCCCGTGCTCTCCCAGAAGTGTTCCAATGGACCAATAACTTTGCTTGCGTCCACAACTGCATTTCCACTGAAAGATTTAGTTTCCACTCTATTTGCCAGCAAAACCAGTACAACATAAACTAGTCCTTTAAGGCACATATTACCACCAGCCATACTCGTGCGGTATTTCTCGGACACGTTAGCTTGTCGCATTGGGATGTTGACAGAATTCGAGCCAGAGTGAGGTCTGGAAAGCAGTGATGAGTTGATTCCAGTCTCTTTTCCTAAATGATTTATTTCACTTACAACTCTGTTTGGTTCGACCAGCAACGAAGCGACCATTCTTTCAATTGATCCGTATGAATTACAAGTCTTAAAATCTTTTCAACACCATGACATGTTGTGAAGGAAAGGTCTAAAAGAGTCAAAAGGTGAGAGAAACGTGGGAAATATTTCCGTATGACCCATACCACTCTAAAGCGAAGCCTTACCAGTCCTAAAGACCACCAATTTTTTTGCCATTGTTTTCTTTTATCCATGCATTTAAGCAGTATGCATAATGAAGTGTGTGGTCATGCAGAAATCTTGCCGAAACGTGTAAATTTTGGTGATTCCTTTCGAAATATTGTTTTGTTGTGTGTAAAAAAAGCAAATAATTCAAGCTTTTAATTTAATTGGTTCGAACCACCGTTTTCCTTCTTTTGTTGATCAATTTTGACGAGTCCTTCATACTCTTGTTCTCGCGATTTTGAACCGTCAGCCGAACTTGCTCCGTCGGTAATTGTTCGTCTGAACTACGAGTGAATAACTGAACATCTACCTTTTGAGCCTTCTACGTTTCATGGAACTTTTTTGAAGATAGCAAACCTTCATAACGATATTGCCAGGCCCAGAGAAAAGTCCAGGACCCCATACTGAGTTGGACCAATGAGAAAAAGAGCAAATAATATTAAACCATGGTATACGTAGCCATGGAGAGCTATAAGGTAATCTTTTGGGCTTGTTCACAAGATATAGAAGGGGTTGAGCTTACTTCGAATTTTTAACATCATGATGGATAGGCAATCATCAGCACAGTTTAGCCTGTATTGAGTGGTCACCCGTGACCACTTTATAAAGGTGAAACTGACAGTGATTAAAGGGAAACATATTTGGGACTTTCACCGCCAGCTGCTTGACACAGGGTGACTGCTTGATACAGGGTGACTGCTTGATACAGGGTGACTGCTTGATACATGGTGACTGCTTCATGCAGGGTGACGGCTTAATACGGTGTCGCTGCAGGTGATTCTTTAGGAAAAAACAATTGGACAATCGAACTCTCCTTAAATGTTCCTTACAATGTCTGTTCTGAAAAATACAATAAAAAAGATGGGTCACCATGCTTCTTTAAGAGATATTATGGGCCAAACTTACCCTATTTATGCCTAGTACCTGGCATAATCACGTGTGTCATTTCACTGGTTCATGGTACATTTTGCTGTAGCTGGAAGTAAGGGTCTTTAGAGTAACACTTGAAAAAAAAAATGAGAGGTGGAAAGTCTTGTGGGTATTGAACAATTTGATATACAATTTGTGGGAAAATCATGCAAATTTAATTTAAATTTTAACATTGACTCAAAACATTTCTCAAGTTGTTCCTTTCAAGATCATAATTTGGATCCTCTAGTAATGGGCTTCATGCATGCTTTTAGCTCTATCTTTTATTCCCTTTGAAGAAGTGCATGAAGAAGTCGGAGTGCATGTGTGCTTATTTGCTTGATTACCTGTCAGTGATTTTTATGTGCACTACAGGATTACAGAGAAATACTGAGGAATTACCTTAACATAGGTTTTGACTGTAAGATGATATTTTTTATGCTCACAATCTAAAATGCTCAAATTAAATACTCTACTCAAACCTTCTGAGATGGACATTTAATTTTTTCTGGGATTTTAATAAGTAAGGGGTTTTTGGGAAATAATGTTGTCTTGGGGTTTTATTTATACCTGTAATATTAACCCTAAATATTTAGCAGCAGTTATAGATTATTTCCTTGAAACTGTCATCATCAGCATTACCATGTTAATCAGTTACTGTTAAACATACAATTCACCAACTCAATGAGTCATGTATTGTCAGTGGTTTAATGCATGCGCATTAAAGTGAGGTGGGGGAGTTCTTGTTGGGTTTGCCATATTGCATTGCAGTTGTTGTGTGTGTAAGTTTATCCAGCCAAATTGAACCCATTTTGAAACCATCGGAGGGTTTCTCAGCATCTAACACTGGTGACAAGGATGGGATGGACTAACTAACAAAGAATGGCGGCAGTTAATATCGAAATTCAAGGTGTAGCTCCTTTTGATTGCAAAGATAATTCATCTGCATTGGGACTACGTTGGAAGAAATGGCTTCAATCATTTCAATACTTTCTTGTGGCCAAAGGAGTGGTGAACGATGCCCAAGAAGACTTTGTTACTTCACACCACAGAAATAGAGGTTCAGGAGTTGCACGAAATGCTCAATGATCCAGGACTGATGAAAGAATTTGAAGAGGGTACGGCTACCAATTTTGAGAAAGTGGTACATACTCTGAATGCATATTTTGTCGCCAAGCTTAGTGAACCGTATGAGCGACATGTATTCAGGAGCATGGCTCAACAGGAGAGAGACAGTCAGCCTAGCATAGCTAGGCTTAGGAAGCAAGCACAAAAGTGTAATTATGTAAATTCAGATTTTGACATCAGGGATCAAGTTATTGATAAATGTTGATCATCAGAATTAAGAAAAAAATTGTTGGCAAAGGAACATCTTACTATTCAGAAAGTGCAAGAGGTAGCTCGGTCGATGGAAGCAGTTGACCTTCAGGCTAAGAAAATGGGAGCACAGGATTCTGTATCTTCAACACAGGAATCCTTGGGAGTGAATGAAGTTGTCTCATTCCCTGATTCAAGGCCCCCTAAACAGCAAAAAGGGAAGAAAAGGCTAGGCTGATGCTACTGGTGTGGTCAAGAGGGACATTTTAGCAAGGATTTTCATGTCAGTGATGTTGGATCATAAGAGTTGTAAAGTGCAATTGGATACCGGAGCCACAGTGTCTATCTTACCTAAGGTCCTGTATGATCAGCAGTTTAACCAATGGCCCTTACATGGTACCAAGATGAAGTTGAAGGCTTACAATGGTGTCTGAATTCCTGTCTATGGTGAGGTTCATTTGCCTGTGGTCTATGACCAACAGGAACTGGTGCTTCCTTTGATTGTTGTGGATGGAGAGGGCCCTCCACTGCTAGGCAGAAACTGGTTGGAGCAACTGAAGTTAAGTTGGCACAATACCTGTCATGTGAGCAAGGCTGACACTGTCTGATGTTCTAAGTCGGCACAAAATGGTATTCAACAAGGGACTGGGAACCATCAAAGATTTTAAGGCAGATATAAAGTTGCAAGATGGTGCAAACCGATATTCTACAAAGCTGGTCCAGTTCCCTACGCACTACGCAAAAAGGTCGAAGAAGAATTAGACAATTTGGAGAAGTTAGGAGTCATAAAGAAGGTGGAACAGAGTGACTGGGCTTCTCCCATTGTCTGCGTACCCAAGAAAGATGGAAGTCTACGCATCTGTGGTGATTTCAAGGTGTTGGTGAACCAGGTCCTTCTAGACAACCCTTACCCACTGCTGGACATGAAAGATATATTTGCCACATTAGGAAGTGGAACTGTGTTCAGCAAGATTGATTTGTCAAACACCTATCAGCAAATGGAACTGAACATGAAAAGCCAACAATACCAAACTGTGAACACTCACAAAGGATTATATGCCTATCAACATCTAACCTATGGTATCACCTCTGCCCCTGCACTCTTTCAGTCAACTGTGGATCAGATATTACAGGGAATGGACAATGTGTGTTGTTGTATTGATGACATCATAATCAGAACTGATCCCCATGAACACTTGCAAGTATTAGATGAGGTGTTGACCCAGCTGGAGAGGCATGGCATATTAGCTAAGAAGTCTAAGTGTGAGTTCATGGTACCAAGTATAGAGTTCCTAGGTTACCATGTAGACAGGGAAGGCCGACATCCCACAGATGAGAAGATTGCAGCTATTAGCAAAGCGCCAAGTCCAAAGAACGTAGCAGAATTTCACTCTTACTTAGGGCTGCTGAACTACCATGGACACTTCATTCCTAATCTTTCCACCCTCCTTCAGCAGTTACATGAATTGCTTCAGAAAGGCTTGAAATGGGAGTGGTCCAAAGAGTGTGAAGAAGCTTTCCAGCAAAGTAAATCTGAGCTTATGGTTCCATATGATGAGAAAAGGAAGCTGATTCTAGCATGTGATGTTTCTCCGTATGGTGTAGGAGTGGTGATTTCACACGTAATGGATGATGGAGAAGAACACCCCATTGTATTTGCGTCAAGAACACTTACAAATAGTGAAAGTGACTATTCACAAATAGAGAAGGAAGCTCTACCTATTATTTTTGGAGTATGAAAATTCTACAAGTACCTGTATGGATGTCTGTTTCATCTGTATACAGACCACAAGCCTTTAGTGACCATTCTGGGTCCAAAAACAGCAAGACCAACCCTAGCAGCAGCCAGAATGTAATGCTGGGCAGTAATTTTACAGGCCTACAACTACCAAGTGGAGTATTGACCATCTAAAGAACATGGTAATGCTGATGCATCATCATGCCTCCCTTGCAATGACTTGCGATTGAAGGAAGAGGCTGAAATCTTTTTCTTCTCTGGTCTTGAAGAATTGCCCATTGATGCAAAGGACATTAATAAAGGAGACCAGAAGAGATCCTGAACTAGCAAGAGTGTTAAATTATATGCTAACTGGATGGCCAAATTATATAACCAGTGAAGAAATGAAACAATACTTCACACGAAGACATGAGCTATTAGTTGACCAAGGATGTGTCTTATGGGGAATGCATGTTATCATTCTGCCATCGCTTAGAAACAGACTGTTGCAAGAATTACACAAAGAACATCCAGGTATTGTTGCAATGAAAGCAATAGCGCGAAGTTACATTTGGTTGCCAAATTTGAATGCTGAAATTGAGTTGAGTGGGAGAATCTGTGAAGTTTGTCAAGCAGTGCGGAATGCACTCCCTAGTGCACCATTGTACCCATGAAGATGTCCTACTCAGGTGTGGCAAGGAGTGCATGTTGATTTTGCAGAGAAATATAGCAATTACTTCCTTGGGTTGATTGACAGCCATTCCAAGTGGATAGAGGTGGCACACATGAGATCCACAACTGCTCAAAGCACTATTGATCAAATGAAACTATGGTTTGCTGCATATGGATTGCCAGAAGAAGTGATCTCAGACAACGGACCCCAATTCATTTCCCAGGAATTCACAGATTTCCTTAAACAGAATGGAGTTAAACAAACACTGGTACCTCCGTACCATCCATTGTCCAATGGGGCAGCAAAGCACACGGTCCAGATCTTGAAGAGAGCATTACGCAAACATGCTGAAAGTGTGAGAGGAGGCAGCAAGAAATGTTCACTGAAACACCAACTAGCCAACCAGTATCAAAACACTCCTCATTCAGTGACAGGAGTAACACTATCAGAACTGTTCTTGAAATGAAAACCTTTCACCAAGTTCAGTATTCTCCTTCCAAACATGGAAGAGCACATCCAGAACCAACAAGGCATACAGCAGTGGCAGCATGATAAGAGTCATGATAAATTGCGTAAACTGTCACTATGTGACTTGGTGAATGTGCAAAATACCCAGGGAGGAATGGAGATGTGGGTTCCAGGCACAGTGATAAGAAGGTTGGGACCATTGACCTACCTGGTGAGAGTTGGTCACCAACTATGTTATGTCCACATTAATCACCTCCTACAGACAGAGCGTGTAAATTGTGGAGAGGCTTTTGAGGAAGTGGTTCCTGAGGAGTCATCAGTTCCATTGTCAGGATTGAGTACACCACCAACAGTGTCAGGCTCGAGTACACCACCACCACCAAGTGTTGGTGTTTCAATGACAACTCAAGACCAACCCACTGAGACTCAGAAACCTACAGCTGAACCAATTCTTCAGTCCTCAACTCGAGACTCTCTAGCAGCTCAAGAGCCAGTTTCTATGTCTCCAGAGCAGATTCCTGTTGCAGTTCCAGAGCTTGAACTACCATCTCTGGTGCAGCACCCAAGTGAGACCAGTCCAAGGAACATGCCCATAAGAGCTGAGCGCAGATACCCAGCCAGAGAGAGAAAAGCCCCCGAGGCTTAACTTGGGACTTTAAGAACATTTTAAGGCTAAGAACACTTTCTACTCTCAGTAGATGCTTTGTTGATAGTAGAAAGGTTAAGTTTGTTGTTACCATGTATTTTTGGTGTAGCTTGAAGCATTTGTGACACATATTTTAAAGGGGGAGGAAATGTCATGTATTATCAGTGGTTTAATGTGTGTGCATTAAAGTGAGGTGCTGGAGTTCTTGTTGGGGTTTGCCATGTTGAATTGCAGTTGTTGTGTGTGTAAGTTTATCCAGCCAAATTGAACCCATTTGAAACCATCTGAAGGTTTCTCAGTATCTAACACAATGAATTACTGACTTCATGAAATTTAAGAACAAGATCAATCCAAGTACTTTCTGTTTTGCAAATTTCTCAGAAAATATAATGCTGATAGTGCCAGAAGTCAAGCATGGTGATTTCTTCAAAGATGGTTAAGTAAAGTGAAGGAGGGTAGTCTGCTATGGAGAGCCTGGAAAGTGTAAGCAATGATAATGGAAGAACAACTGACCCTGAGTCTGGAAGATGTGGAAATGTAGAACAAGAAACAACAGATGATTGGAATGGTGAAATTGGATTACTGAAGGATGATGAAATGCTCCCTAACAGAGAAATTCGTCTAAACAGTAAAGAGGCCAGTGCTGATGATCTTCAAGGTCAAACTGCTTCTCATCACAAACAGCAGCGCCATTTAAGCTGGAAGATTGCTCTTAAAAAGGCTAAAAGTTTACCTGATCCTTGGGAAAAATTTCATATTGATGACTCGTGCCCTACAGAAGTTGCCATAAGACATCGATACAATGCACTGAAAAAAAACTGGCTACAGGATGAAGTGAGAGTCAAAATGGAATTATTGGTGAGTCTTGTTGAATTTAAATGAATTATTGTTTATGGTATGTAGTTCTCAGTTATCTCCAAATTGTTATATTTACAGCTAATGGGCAAGAAATGGGAAGCTTGCATTGTACATTTAGTTGTAACTCTAACACTGAGTAGTCCATTGAAACCCAACAAAACTATGACTCAAAGCACTTGTAGACTCAAACAACAACTCAACTGCTCAAGAGTAATTGAACTATGATGCAAAAAATATATCACTTTGGAAGTTGCAATTAAATATTCTGCTGATTGTTTCAACTAATTACATTAAGTAAGAGAAGTAAATCATACCTGAATTACCAGGCAACAGACATATTGAATACTGAGACCTTTGAACCCCCAGAATATTTGACACGGAATAACCTCTTGATTTTTAAGCTGACATGTTCTTTTTGAAGTGATGTATTTACTCTCTTCCTGTAGCCATTTGATCAAGGAGCCATGAGGGAGTGCTTTAGATTGTAAGTACTGTTTGATAATTGTCAATAAAACTTTGCATTGCAGACTGATTTCTGATCTTTATGTTTAAAAGGTATCACAGACATACTCTTCTAATAGAAGATAAGCATGATTTTTAAGATATCTGTTCATTGGAAATTTGGCTGCAGTTAGAACTCCTGCAAAAAAATCAAATGATATCTGGTATTTTTCCCAATAGGATGTCACCAAAATTGCTGAATGACATAAATATTAGAAAAAGAAGTTCAAAATTTAACGAAGAGACAGGCTCATGTTTTATTCTATTTTTTTTACCACCACGCAATGTTTGGTTACTCCCTTAACTCACTATCATAGAACAGATGACAAATAGTAGATTGTGGCATTTGTGATAAAATGCTAGATACTAATATACATGCATAACTGCAAGAGAACAATTTTTCTAAAAACAAACCAGCAAAACGCCACATATAGAATTGACCACAAATGTCTTCTTTTTCTTTACTATTTACCAGAACAATTTTGTTAGGACCACGAAAACCGCAAATAGCTTTGCAGTGGCTTTATTGGTAGAAAAAAAAGAAGGGCCAAAGACTTAAAACTGAATAAATCTGTTTCAAATTGGCTAAATTAGGGCAGCTTTAAATTGGTTTGAAAGGGGAACAGTTCATGCCTAATCTACAACTGTTTTCCTGCATAGAAGTACATTGTATTATGTGATGGAGTACAAGAATGTTTTTGGATGTTTAATATTTTACACTTCTTCCCATTTTACAAAGTATAACCCTAATACATAATTTTGTCTATTTTACTGCCTTGCAGTATTTTTATGTGTTTTAAAAATTAAGATTAGTTTCATTTCTGTCCACTTCTATAAAGAGTATGTAATCAGTCAATTAACTGAAATATTTTGAAATCCTATTATGTTTTTAATTAACTATTTCCTCCTCTAACAGGAAGAAGCTCTCCAATTTCTCAAAGCACATGAATTGGAAGCATGCAGCTAATTATGTTTGTAAAAGGTATATTGATGAAGTGAGCAGAAAAGTGTATTTTGATGATGTTAGACTGCAAATGGATGCCAAGCTTTGGGGTGAAGAGTTTAACAGACACAACCCACCAAAAAAGGTTTGATGAATAGTTAGAATTACACTTTCAATTTTGATTTTTTACCTTTTGTTTATTGTTTGGACCACAAACTCACTGTCGAATACTGTATCAGTGAATGGGACACTGTCATGTGGAAACTGAATTTACTGTGTGCTAAAGCTTCTCGTTTGCATTATGAATTTTCTTGGCATTCATTTAAAATCATCCCCTATAACTATCACCCAACATGGAATGTTAAGTCATTTCTGGATATGGGATGGGTGGATGATTAACCTTGAAATGACATGGGAAAGCTTTAATTTCTTGGGACTCAAAACGTTGTTGGTTAGTGAGGTGTTTACAGATTATGTTATAGTCTCCTTGTACTTCCAATGAGTAGTATGCTTGTAACACAGTATATAAACCTTGTAATGGCTCAGCTCACTATTCAACTTCTCTGTAGCTCAGTAATAAAGCTTATGAGGCACTCAGATAAATCTACTTTCAAGGGCAACAAACAGTCCTATATTTCAGTGTTTTAAGCCTTGTTTTTAAACCTTGTTGATCTGCAATTTGAACATTCAATTGCGAAAAAAACACTATATCAATGAACTGTATTCTGGAATGATTGAAACCTCCCCTTTTTTCAAATACACAAAATGAAAGACAGACTCTATGCTTTGATAACTGGCTTCTCAAATGTGTATTTCTGCTCAGAGATAGGTGACGTTCTGGATAAAAAGAGATTGTTAATATTGGTCTGAACTGCACATGGTGTTGCATATGTATAACCTGTGTCGAATATGTTGTTTGTTTGTTTGTTTTTCATTCCCCTTGCAGCAGGCACCCCCCAACAAAACTGCCAGCTAGGCACACTAGTTATTTAGACCTCGCATGTAAAATTGCCTACTCATTACACAACAAATCCCCAAGGAAGCTCGAATTAACACTTCAATAGTGCCTATTTAGGTCCAAGGTTTGATTACTCAGGAGGACTCAGTTCTGTTTTTGTGTCATGCCCATGGCAAAACAAATAACATATTTCAGTATTCTACAACTAAGCTTAAAATTTGCAATCTTACGTATTCTATATCATCAACACCCTGTTTCAATCCATTTTACCCCAACAATTACAACTGAAGGACCAGCCAGTTAATGCACTGTCCTTTTTCCTTCTTTGCCCAATAATAGTTACCTTAAACTGTTGCTTCTTTTATCAATCTAGAACACTAATTTTATTGTTTTACAAACAGGTAGATATTTTCCAGGTTTGTGTAATTGAACTGAAAGACAGAGAAGGATCACCTTTGTTTCACTTAGAGCACTTTATTGAAGGAAAGTATATAAAGTACAACTCAAACTCAGGTTACGTGCTGCAAGATGAAACTCTCCGTTGCACTCCCCAGGTGAGCACAGGCCTAAGATGTCCCAGTTGCCCATTCAGTAAATATCAATAAACTTCTGTTGATGAACAAGAACCAAAACTTGGGAGGGAATGAAGGAAGGAAGGAAGAAATGATGGGAAGAACTTAAAAGAAAGGGAAGGGAGAGATGGGTAGGTTCAGGAAAGGAAGGTGTGAAGGAAGGAATAATGGATGGTGGATGGATGGATAGTTTGTACTTGGAGAGTAAACAGTCATAAAACTAGTCAAGAATTCTGCATAGATGTGCAATTTGTCTTCCCCTCAAACTCACATGATGTTTATGAGACATGACTATCATGGTGTCATGTTTGGGCTGTTCAAAATGTTTCGATCCGAGTAATTAAGGCTAATGGAACCTTTTTCTGGTCTGCCATTTCATCTCAGCCAAACCAAATGGTACTTTTATATGCCAATATTGATATTCTTCCAAACAATATATATAGATATATATGATAATTTTATCTATAATGGTAATTGAACTTAGTGGAGTGCAATGTGGTGTGAAATTATACGTTTGTTTGCGCAAGTTTCATTTGAAATCAATATTATGATTTCAGACCAAAATTGCACGACATGAAATTTTAAATTACCACAGTAATACGTCCATTCGGAAATTGCAAAACTCAGTCGCTCAAATACATGATTTTTTAGTCTGTGCAGATATTTTAGTGATCAAGTGCTGTAGTGGTTTGTAATTGTAGTGGTAGTGATTTGTGTTTCATATTCCTTTAATTTGATTTGCTACTTTAAACAAGCCTTGAAATTTGATTGGTGGTTGTGTTTTGGTCTAGCCTCTCATTTGCTGGGGAAAAAGATGCGACTTTGAGAGCAAAAAAAGTTGCGATTCATAAATCATCAGTGATTTCAAAATGGATGTAATATACTTTTACAATTGCACTTTCCAGCATGGACGATCGAACTGTGTTTAGTAGACAAAAATGCATTCAAGTTTTTCTTCTGAGGAATGTTGTCATACAGAAGGTTCCTAACTTAGGTTCTAAGGTTCCTAAGCGATACAACTGACATAAAGTTTTCAATTCACAGGCATTTAGCCATTTTACATTTGAGAGGTCTGGCCATCAACTGATTGTAGTTGACATTCAAGGTGAGATTCATGTTTGTAGCCAGGATCTGAACAATTGAAGCGACCAATGGTAGTAGATGTCAGCTAATTGATTGATATTGGTGATTGATAGGCAATCAATCGCGCAGTTTTAACGAGTATCAATTGTCATCGATTGTCAATTATATCCGTTCGATAATCGATTCTCATCGATTGACCAAAAAACATTGACTGTCATCATCGAAGTCCTGTTTCGATCTCTTTTCATCCTACACACAGTAATCTCGACTCTTGTCTTTCTCTTTCTTCTCTTTCTTCTCTTTCTTCTCTTTCTTCTCTTTCTTCTCTTTCTTCTCTTTCTTCTCTTTCTTCTCTTTCTTCTCTTTCTTCTCTTTCTTCTCTTTCTTCTCTTTTTCTTCTCTTTTTCTTCTCTTTGTCTTTCATCTCTTTCATTCTTCTCTTTCTCTTCTCTTTCTCTTTCTTCCTTTTCATTCTTCTCTTTCTCTTTCTTCTCTTTCATTCTTCTCTTTCTCTTTCTTCTCTTTCATTCTTCTCTTTCTCTTTCATCTCTTTCATTCTTCTCTTTCTCTTCTCTTTCTCTTTCTTCCCTTTCATTCTTCTCTTTCTCTTTCATCTCTTTCATTCTTCTCTTTCTCTTCTCTTTCTCTTTCTTCCCTTTCATTCTTCTCTTTCTCTTTCTTCTCTTTCATTCTTCTCTCACATAGCGAAAAAAAAAAAAAGAAAAAAAAACTTAACATGTTAAAAAATTCATGTGATGGTTACTGGCTAGCAAGTGTAACCAGCGGAGAAGGAGAGGTGATAGTGGAAAACAGCGAAGGTTTTTTTTTTCTGTCTCAATTTCCGCTTGTGTTAATTTTTAAGTTTAAACAGCAAGGGTTTTTTTTTATCCTGTGCAAGCTTTCGCGTCCTTTATGACGTTTTACTTATCACGTTGTAGTAATCATACAGTGTATCTTTAAAAACGTGGTTGTTCGTTCTATCATTTTTAAATTTTTTGCCCACCGCTATCACTTTAGGAGTTGGCGATCTGTACACGGACCCTCAGATTCATACATCAGATGGAGAGGATTACGGCGAAGCCAACTTGGGCCCAAGGGGGATGGCACTGTTCTTCAGTTCTCATAGATGTAACAAGTAAGCTCAAGTCTGTACTTAATAATATTATCACTGCTACTGTGCTTTAGTCACTTGCATTTCATGCTGGTAAACTTCAGGTGATTAGGTAAACTGGTCATACGTCATCTTATGAAGCATTCAAGATTCGGAGGCTACTCTCCCGCTATCTCTGTTTTCACGTTCATGTTGTTGGGGTGGAGACACCTATTGGACCCACTATGTGTCGTAGTGACGATTAAAGCGGGCGTTGTTGTGCCAGTGTTGTGTGCGTGCTCTGATCATGAATGGCAGAGGTTTGCGGTCTAGCGAGTAGGAAGTCTCGGTCATGCTCTTAGACATTGTCTGGCATATCTCTTCTAGTCTCACTGATGTATAATCTTATTTCACTACAATGACAAGGAATTCTAAAGACCATGTATGTTAGCCGGGTCAGCAGTATCCTTCGGCCGTTGTAGGTGTGTTGGTAAGCTTAAATAGTCTCCGTCTTGACAAAAATGCGTACGCCTTGTTGTTTATAGGTAGCTGCTGCACATTTTCAATTTCCTATTTCTTATTACACCCCAAGCTCTGCACAACTGTGTAGACACTCCAGGCATTCTATATGGCAGTAACTTAATTTCTGTTCACATTTTCATAGAATCTGTCATAGCCTTGGACTTTCCCAGTTTGACCTCAGTAAAAAAGAATTGGTTCGGATTGACAAAACCCTGGAAAACATCCAAGACTCCAGCACAATTGTTAAAAGTATTGACGATTGCACATCTCCTGGTCACCGCAAAATTTCCTCAGCCATATTTGACATGACGGAATATCTAGCCCAGTCTCCTCCTCTGTCTCCTGCTGGTTCGGAGCCAGATTCCCCCAGGTGTTCACTGTCATCATGTAATGAATTATCAAGATATTCTCGACAGATATCTGACCCAGAATCGTCATCATCTGAGACTGAAAGTGATCAAAGTGATGTGTTCACTGAGAACGAGGTAACTACATATACATATACTCGTATGTTTTTACCTTTCTTATGTTAACAAAATCTGGCGAAATTTTTCAACATTTCTCTTTTTGCTCTTTGCTCTTCATTTGCGAAGGAGAGTTTGTATTATTCCGGTGTCCATTCTCTGGTTTCAAATTATCAGTCAATAAAAATTATGGCAGTATTTGTTGGGTGGAATTAGGAAGTAACTCTCTGTTCTTTGTTCTTTTTTTGTACAACATTTCAAACTTGCTTGCAGGATGAGAATTTCCGCAAATCATTTGCTGATAGTCTGGAACATAAGGCATCAAGTGTATTTGCCGAGGTTAAACTGCTTGGTGATGTTCGTCTGAAGCATCAGAGAAGGTCACACAAGGGTGACTCTGTTCTCGGACAGGTCAGTATTGACGTCGTACTTATGTTTTTTTTGCTGTACTTTATCAGTTTGTTATCAGCCACAGTGACAGCCCACCTACCATCGTTTCAATGCCTATACATCCTAGTCTGGGCTTTGATCATTCTTTTTAACTCTGTTTGTGCGCCTGAATCCCATACGTGGGGTTTCGGGAGAGAAAGACAAATCTAATGCGGTCCATCAGACGAGATCAAGATGGTTGATTTCTGTATCTGTCATCGATTAAATTTCGTCAAAGTATTTGTTAGGAACGTACATCCAAAGTGAACAAAACTTGACAAATTACTATTACAAGTAAATAACCAAACTTTCACCTCACATATTTAATCAGGAACTGAACTGGCAGAATATCTAATCGAATATTCCCCAGCTAAAACTTGGAAATATCCGAGGATATGCTCCAAGTAATATTCCCAGAGGGATATTGGCCAATTTTCAAACCGTGCGTCCACTACGACTAAAGTCTTTTTTTAAAGTTTTATTTAAGAGGAGACAGCGTAGAGCTATTGTTTCAGAAGAAGGAAGATATTTGTTCGTTCACAAAATCGTACAAGGGAACAATGAAAAGTAAATATTCCACGCAGCAAACTATAAGCTGTTCGTTGACATTTTCCCGCGTGTTGCAAAAATATTTGAAGGAAAGTAACCACAGTAGTCTCCATTTGGCGCGAGAATATGTTCTTGTATTGGTCCTTTTACATCATTTTCCTCGTAGCTTACAGTTTTCCTTGAGCTTTCCTCTCGGAAAACTGTTCATTTCTCGGAACAGATAATGTCCGTGCATATTTTCGCACTAAATGGAGGCTATTGTTGACATAGGTCACATACGACATCAAAATGTGATAAGGGCAAAAAGTGGCTGCGAGTTGCAGTCGACTGTTCTTACCACAGTTTGACTTCATCTGTGATCTATAGATGAATTGGAGGTGACCAGTTTTGATAAAGGTGAAAAGTGTTAATAAAGGATTAAAACATGAGTGACAAAAATCCAGATAGCAGTCTACGATGTGGCTGAGCCCCTGCATCCTTCATTCCATTCTCCTGGTCAAATGACTTGTTGCTAAGACGAAACTGAACGTAGTAGCTTGGCTGAGTGGTTAGTGTACAATACGGTATCCAACAAGTGAATTCCCAAACTGTGTGTTTCAGTGGCAAGTCTTTCATTATGTTTTTTTTTTTTTTTTCTATAGGTTCATCTCGAATTTGCTAAATGTAACGAGATCGGTCGTTTCACTAACAATGAGCCCCAAATGGAATGTGCCATGTTTCATCTAGAGCAAGCTGCAGCTTGTGCTGTTTTACCGGCTTTAATTGCAATGGCTGAAATCAATTTACAGCTGCCACACGACATATTGCCTTCAGTGACTGTCCAGGTAGCTTCGATGTGTTGAATTGGATATTTATTGGAAAAGCTGTAGTTTATCAGTCGGAAGTATCATTACAGTAACTTGAAATTCATAGCAAACACCCTGTGCTACTGTTTAAAATACTGTTTTACTTCTTTGTATTCTTTGTTCTCTTACAGGAATCTGAAGATGCCATGAACCGGGGGGTGTATTACATGTTGGAGGCAGCTCATTTGGGAGACAGGCAAGCCATGGTGTACATGGCTAAGGCTTATGAAACTGGCTTAGGCCTAGGCTCGTTCAGGTACATTTTTGCCTCTCAAGTCTCATCATAGGTGTACTGTTTATCGGTGGATAAATTTTTAATCAAAATTTAGTATTTGAATAAATATTCAGCAATCCAAGATACAATCTTTGGCCTTGAGGAAAATATTTTTGACACTGTTTTGTCAGGACCTATATATAATAAGTAGCGAGCTGTTGAAATCAGAACCATATTGCTAGCCATGTTGACACCCTTCTTCAATATTAAAGGTCATAAACAAGGTGTTTAAATTGAATCACTCTATGTTTAGGGAATGCACGTGGGTGGAGGCAGCCAAGTGGTATCAAAATGCCATTGACGTCGTGTACGAAAACGACGATCCACAGAACACGCTATTCACAGACCCTAACTACGTGCTGTATGCCAAGCAAGCGTACTTGTACCAACACGGAGGTCACGGGCTTGAAAAGCACCCTCAGATGGCCGGCGAACTCTATTCGGCAGCTGGAGATTTAGCACTTGCTGCCATGAAGGGAAAACTAGCGAATAAGTACTTTGCACTGGCTGAGGAGGCGTGGGCTGAAGATGACGAATAATCTGATCATGCTTTACACTGAGAGAGGCGTTAAAATCGAAGGATTGGACAGGCCACATATGCGCAGGCTTGTGTAGCTGTTTAGCTGTGTAGCTGTAGGTGTAGCTGTTTTTCTCCGTATTATCTCAGTTTAACTAATACTCAAAGAGTAGAACCGCGAATTTAACGTGGACCCTAAATCTCGGATAATTTTGTAGAAAATTTAAGTTATTTCGAAAGCGAAAGTTTATTTACACGTACAGAGTATTAACTAATTTAAAGTGAGATTACCCAGTTTTACCAGTACTGAACAGCTGCTGGCTATAACTTTCGCATGCGTCATTTTTAAACAACCTTGCATTATCATGCGTTTGGCAAGGTGGATACTAGACTTCGCCCACCTTGTTGTGTTCAAGGCACTGGACGTAAAACCCCTCTCATGCTCTCTACCCAGATTGCCGTTTATGGAGGGAGACACTCACGTTAAGGTTGAAATATTTCGGTATGTTCGTTTTCGAGAATTTTTTTGCATTGGGAAGTTCGACTTTACTTGGTAGGATGAGAGAGATCAATTCTTTTGCTTTTTGGTAAACTCATCCTTTTTTCAGACGAGAAAAGGGTTGCGGATTTCTACACTCTACATGATAGGCATTTCCTTAATCATTGCTTCATTTGAAGAAGATCTACTTACTTCACACTCCTTCGGCTTTTCCATAATTGATCGCCTTTCATTAATTAAAAGTGCGTTTTTCATAAGGGCTATTTACACTAAACATTCACGGCATTTCGCGTAGGTGTCCTCCGGTTTTGCATGTCATTTGTCAACAAAAGTGTGGCATTGAATTTCCTCTATTTTCAATAAATGAGCCGATTCCAAGGAGGTTTTGCACTCGAATTAGCGATCAGCCACCATCTGAACCTACCTGTTAAAGTGGCATGTGTTGTATCTGAGCAAAAAGGCGCGTGAGAATTGACAACTCAACCGAAACGTTGAATAACCATTCTAGACGAACATGTGGTCAAGTATTTGGAGGCAAAATTCGATTTCAAAGCAAAAGGAATTAGGAAAAGGATTAGCCTGCCAGATAGCTTATAGCTATTACCTAGTAAAGGGAGGTTAAGAAACGAATGCGATGCGTTCGCTGCAATTTTGCCTTCAATCTGCTATTGATACGAAAGGTTTGGGATGCACAGGGATGGAAGGGAAACGGAATATATCATACTTCTCGCCTAAACTGACCAAATTGGGGGAGACTATCTCTGAACATCCGCTTGGCGGATTTCCAACCCAAAAGAGACTTAGAACTCCACTTTCACTTGCGTTTATTGCGTCTTCAACGTAAATCCCATGTAAATCGAAAGAACAGTTTCAAGGCACTATTTTTATACAAACAGTTCTGAAATCATTTCATAAGCTAAGCGAATACTAAATGTTACCCAAGCGTTCGAATAACTAAAAATAACTTGTAAAGTATGTGATCACGTGTCTTAATTGTCTTATTGCAAGGTACAACTGAAGAAAATACTCGAAGTTCGGTTTAGAAATGCAAATAAGATTTCCCGCCACGTCTACAGTTTAAGATAACTTTAGGAGTTATTAGTTTTCCACAATTTTACTTGAGATCATACGATCCCACTTTACAGTAACTGAACAACAGTACTTTGACTAAGTCTTACAACTAAACAATCACTCGTTTTCAGTATTTTTAACTGGACCACCATGAGGATTCGATTTAGTGCCCTCGTTTCATTAGGCGCCTCCTCTCTAGTAAGCGCCCTCCTCGAATTCGATTTTGTCAATAAGCGCCCCTATTTTAAAATGCGCCCCTGTTGCATAAGGACCCTCACTTCAGTGAGCGCCCCTATTCTGTTTCAAGAGTACATTCCCTACCATTATTTTGCCAATAATCGCTGTACATTTGTGAATTTTAAAGTTTCTGGTATTGTTCCTTTAGTAAGTAAAGATCAAAGCTTTTTTTCGCACATTCTGCCATTTCTAAAAAAGAAATGAGTGTGGCGCCCTGTTTCGAATAAGCGCCCTGTTTCGAATAAGCGCCCTGTCTCTAATAAGCGCCCTGTCTCTAATAAGCGCCCTGTCTCTAATAAGCGCCCTGTCTCTAATAAGCGCCCTGTCTCTAATAAGCGCCCTGATAAGCGCCCTGTCTCTAATAAGCGCCCTGTCTCGAATAAGCGCCCTGTCTCTAATAAGCGCCCTGTTTCGAATAAGCGCCCTGTTTCGAATAAGCGCCCTGTTTCGAATAAGCGCCCTACCTTGAGGTACCAAAGTAAATAAGCGGCCCGGGCGCTAAATCGAATCTTAACGTGATAACGTGTGAAATTACGATCTATTGTAATATCACTGAGTAACCTAATTCTTCCCTATTCGAGTGCGGTCAACGGCCATTTGCTCAGGAAATTGGCGCGAATAGGTCTTACTTGTTTTGGACAAGTATTTCTATACTACTTCTATTAAGTTGAATAAACCAAAAAGCATTAGAATGAAGCTGTCTCCATTACGATCAAGTGAAGGGTTTAGCGTAAAATGTTAAGAAAGGAGAAAAAGCAAAACCTTTCACGAGTAATTAAAGAAATAAGTCCATAACGAGAACTTAATCACACACATCTTCGATGGTTAAGCATTGCCAGCAATGGGCCTTTTTTCCGTACTTTTGCCTCTTCTACAGCTTATAAATAATGCATTTTTTTTCGCGTTTCATCGCCATAGCATAGTAAAATGGCGTAATAGTGGATTGACGGGAAGGTTACTTTTTTGATGATGATGATGACAAATACAGACTTTTAAACAGCTCGCAGTTCACATCACTTCTATCATTTTTCATTTTGATGTGATATTCGGCCTGGATAGTCCTAACTTGATACAAATGTCGTTACAATGCGGATGCATCTCCTTCCAAAAACTGTCAATGCCACGCTGACTTAAATTCCCTGTTCCAAAACACTGGTATCGCACCGAGTGAATCTGAGGGTCGGTGAGAAATGTGCACTTTGCTTTGTCAGAGGTATCTGGAGTCCAACCTTGAATGTCGACGATCACCAGCTGCTGGTTTGATTCTTTGTATGTGAAGTGACTGAATGCCAACACTACGTCGGACATGTCGTCTTCTCTTCTTACAAAGCCAAAGTTGTTGGTGAGTTTGACGAATTCCCCTGCCATGTAGGGTTCCACGTTATATACGGCACCACTGACGGAGCCACACACGTCAACAAGTTGAAGTAACACTACAGGAAGGAACTGAATATCGCCCACATTCAAAGCTAGGAATGATAGGAATATAAACGTTAATTAAGGTTTTTGGTTTCTAAACACGAGGATAAGCTTACTTTGTAAATGTACGGTCGACTCAGTTAAAAGTTATACCCACGGCAAAGTTCATACAGCGTTTATGTTTACTAAGAAATTATTCTGTGAAAGACAAACTGTGTTGTACATTACTTCCATTTCTTAGTCTTGCGCCGCAATGAACCCCAGCTGAACGAAACACCTAAGTCCTTCGAAGTTACATTCTTCTGAAAGGTAGTGAGGTATTAAAATTGGGGAATATAGTAGTTGTCCCGGATATTCCCCAAATTTTCCAAGGCATATTCAGTCATGTGACACGTTACGACCAATCGCACAAGGGTCAAAACATTTGACGGGTTATTATTAACAGCTGTTAACAACATCTTAACTCTATAATGACAAAAGCTATCAGCATGTCTCGAAGAAAACAGTTAATTCTATTTCCCGAGAATCTTAAGGTCCTTCCACTGACCTGAGTGATTTGACAGCGGATCATTAGATCCATGATCCGCCATGTCCTATTCGACAATGGACCTGAAATTAGCCATTGTGCACAATGGGTTTTGCTTTAAACGTGATGGGTACGTCATTTTCAAGCACCGACCATATCTTCACACCAAATCCAAATAAAAGCTTTTGTCTCTTGTAATACAAATAATAGATTTCCGCGGTTAATTTCGCCGAAACTGCATACAACACCAATTCCCATTATTCTGTACGCTAACCCTATGAATCGCCAAAAAAGTCAACGAATCGGAACCCAAAAGTAATTTTATGACCATGTGACTGTTATAATGATAGACATATTTCCAATAGGGGACCAAAAAAATTTTTGTCTGGTAAGCCCATAAATGGCGACATCCTCCTTAAACAGCAGTGCAAATCGCGCAATGTGTCGCAAGGTTGAAAGTATAAAACGCATAAAAGAGAATACATTATAGATTTGATTAAACTCAAATTTGCGCACAAGAGTATTATTGAGTATCTGTATCACACCTGCAAGATATAGCTGTTGGTTGAACAGTGTGACGTAATGACGAGCTGTCATCTGACAAATAACATCCTGTTGATACTGTTTGATATCTCTGGGCTTCTTATAACACTTTGCCACATACCTGAAATAAGATTACCAGTATATTGTTGAAACAACTCACCAATATTACTCCGTTAAATAGCATCTTATAAATTTGGTCAATCAATAAAGCACCCCTAACCGGTAGTTTTCTTGTTGTTGCCAATACCATAACATTCCAATCAATCCAGTCTCATACAAATCTTCGACCAAATCTCAGACAATATGTTTAGTTAATGGCAAAAAAAATCATAACTTAAAATTCATGATTAGCTCACACTGTTTGAATGAACTTTAGTAGTGATCGTTCTTTAAGATGCCCTCGAGAAGCCATTTTATCCACAGTATTAACTTAATAATAGGTGTGTAACTTCCAACAAAACTTCTGGCAATGGTCCAGTTTTTCATTAATAAAAAATCAAAGCCTCTGTCTGAGCTCAAACAGACTCTGTAACAAGATGCAACTTGAGAAAAATAGTCGCTGCAAACTTCGAGGAAAAAAGTTACTAGAAAAATATTTCCATCCTCCAACTGGGATAAAAAAGATCGTGATAAACTTAAAGAAAATGGTATTGATAATAACAAAAATGATAATAACAACAATAAAAACTATAAAAGTGTCTTTCAGTTTGAAATTCGACTGCAAGTTCACCGAGACATGCTGAAAGAAGTACCTTACCCTGCCAAAGGATCTTCTTGATCAACAAATTCAACCATATACGCATTTCTCTGTGCTCCCTCTTTGCCTTCCTCCAACTCGAGTAAATCTCCAACATATGCCAACGTCTTTTCCCCTTTCCATTCACTCCGATGGTAGTCATATCTCCAAACAATAGCGGCTACAAAAAAAAAAAAAAAAAAAAAAAAAGAAAACCCTCGGTTAACAAGTACTTTTGACCAGAGAAAAATTACTATAATCCTTAATCATCATTCTTTTAAACATAAAGGGGACGCTGCGCTGAAGGATTCAACCCACTAACGCACATCCGTAAGGTACCCATCGATAAATTATCTTTTCCAGGAAATACCCTTACATTACTATCATCTCAAAATTCTTATCGTTCTATATTGACTCCTAGATACCTAGAAAGACCTTTCACATCATCCAAACGGCAGTTTTCCTTGGACGTTACTATACCGCAACGTAATTCATCATACCACTATTCTGAAAAGAGGACCCTCTCGAAGAGGCACAACCCCGCACAGGCCATTATTGAATATACTCTCAAAACCTCGGAAAAACAGTCTTTTTCTTGCGAGGGAAATCTCTCACAACTCTCTCCAGCTCACTCAAAAAGGCAACTACTAATCAACGAGTAGTAACGCGAGTAATATTTCTATTTCATAATCCTTTACTTTATGGGGCATACGCATAGTGCCTGCATATGGTCTTCTTCTTCTTCTCCATTGTGAGACTTGTGAGTAAAATATCACACCCTCGTCTTGCCGTGCGTTTGATTGAAAACGAGAATAACTCAAAATAGATGTTCTCTCAAAAACTAGAGATAATTTCCTCGATTAGTACATCTTGTGTAATCAACATCGTTGCAAGAATTCTGTGCTTTTGTAAAACAGAATACTCTTCTAAGGTAGACTTGTTGGTTTCAGAAAGTAAGCCTCATTAGAAAACAGCTGTGCGCCAGGGCCTGCTCTCTGCGAAAATTTGGAGAAGCTGTTGACAGCTCCTTACTTTTAACAAAGATTGTTAAAATTCGCTGTAAAGCTCTGATAGTTTTTAATGAGAGAGACTTACTTTTAAGCAGGACCCGCTTTTTTTTTTGCAAAAGATAAATAAAAAAAACTCGCACCTTATTCATTGTGAGACTTGTGAGAGAAAAAATATCACACCCTCACCTTGCCACGCGTTTGATTGAAAACGAAAATAACTCAAATACATGCTCTCGCAAAAACTAGAAATTATTGCTTTGATCAGTATATCTTGTATCATCAACATAGTTACACGAATTCGGCGCTTTTACAAAGAAGGATCCTTGTGTTAGGTAAACATGTTGGTTCTAAAAATGATGAGCACCTCGTTTGAAAACAGCTGTGCGCCAGAAACATGGTCTTTAATCGCCTCGAGGCTCTCCAAAGAAAATCGTCACTTTCGATTGTATTTAGCACCAGTAGTAAGACCAAAAAATACATTTGTACGTTGACAAAACTGACTGGTAAAAACCAGGCGACTTGAATTACATATAGAGAGAGGTGGTTTAAATGAGTCACTGTAATACGGATAAATTTAATTATTTTTGAATTTGCGAACCTTTGGCTCGATGCGCTAAACAAGGGTCAAGTCTACCCCTGGGTACACCGATGGAGATTGATTTTACTAGTGCATATTTACACTACCCACTCCCCCAGTGCAGAAAAATTATCACTCCGATAATTTTCTCGATCAGTTATGAGCCTTTCCGCCTCCCTGCGGCCGAAGTCCCTCAGGACTACCAATTACTCAAGAGTTTTGTTTGGAAAAGTTGATCCGGAACAATGGGCCATTTCTTAATACGCTAAAATCTCAACCCGTGGTTAAGTCGGGTAAACACACTAGTATCATGGTAGATGTAACATAGATACGTTAGTGAACTGTAGATTAGTTACCTTGAACTTTATGCCTTGGATTGTTTATGGTTTGAGTTAGAAACTTATCATTGCTGATTGCCACCGTCTCCTGTTCCAGGTGTTGAATTATAACACAGGGATCTACAGTGTCGAAAGTCACTTCAAAGCTGTAACCTGATACATCAGTGGCTGGTTCTGGGGAATCTCTAGTTGAACTGCTTTCCCTTGTTTTACAACTCCTATCAACTGTTGAATCAATGCAGTTTGTCACTGGTGGCCTTGCTCCTGGGTTAGCAAGAGCGCTGTTGGAATTTTTGGGCTTTTTCGCCGTCAAGCTATCCGTGACCACAAGTCCTCCGCGGCGCACCTCCAAAAGAGTTTCGAGATCATCGGTTCGAATACTTCTTTCCACGGAACCTATCGAGCAGTCCTTCAGTACCCTTGAATGCACAAAAACTGACTTACCCGTGTCTCCACACTGGTTTTCGTCAACAGTTAGGGAGAGGGCTTTTTTGCTGTCATCTTGAGGATCTACACACCACTGAGGCAACCCTAAAAAACCCAGACAGTGAGCAATCAGGGTGGCGATACCGTCATCCAAAATGATCATACCGCTGAAGTGGCAGTAGTGTTCATACATTGACATCGACATTCGTAATATTTCTTTCCCTTGTTCAGTGCAACCAGTTTCTGATGACAACTCTTCGTATGCAAGGCCAAGCTTATAAACTGCACAAACAAAGACAAAGAACTCCTCTCGGCTTTTCAACGACTGCAGGTCTTTGTGTGCTTGAATGCTGTCTTTGAAATCTTGAATGGAAACAATCAGACAGTTTTTCCTTGTAGCTCCACATGGAATCACTTTTGAGTAATGCAACAAACGTTCCCCGGCCTGACACTAAATGGGACACAAAATAGAGTATTGCTATCAAAATAACTCTCACCATAGTCACCTGTTTGTGCAAACCTCTTCCTGAAAGGAATTAAATGTGCAAAGAGAAAACAATTCACGTGGTAGCAGGGGCTTGACGCGATACTCACCCGAAATGGATGTGTATCATCGCCGAAATTAACACAAACACCGACAGAAATAGTAACACTTAAACAAATATTAGAGCTTATACGATACATTTGTAATGATACTTATACACTTTTAACAAAGTAAACATTTCCAAGAATAAAAATAAATCGAATTCTTTATGAGCAAACGGAAAACGATGTCGGATTAAAGAGTGAGCTGAAAATAGATTTGCACCGGACATCAGCAGCCTCCCAACTCTTAGCAGTGATGGGCACGCGCTAGTTTCCAAGGGTCCCAACCCTTTCCTCCTCAAGGCTCATTTCTTCCTCAACTTAGCTATAACTTTGGTATTTGGGAATAACGGGTCTTGATCATATTTGATTACAACTTTTCTCTTCAATGTTTTCACAGACATTGAGTAGAAAGAAAAGGAAGAGGCGAAGGGGAGAAAGACGCACCTGGGCACTGAAAGTTTGGACTAATATTTAACCCGATTCGTCAGAAAATGCTGTAATACACTTCAAAGCTATCACAAAAGTTCACAAAATAATCTCCTCTATGAAATATACAAGAACCTTTTCATTACTCCTACCAAACGCTTGACTCAACGGATGCACTGTAAGGTACTTAATACACTTACCTTATGTCTGGCATAAAACAGTGGCGTGTATTGTGATCTTCTAGCAGCTTCGCAAGAGCAGTAATAGGCTTGAAGCAATGGATGGGAGGCTGTGAGACCATACATGTGACAAACAGGAAGATACTCAGTTACACTCATTCGCTGAAGGCAGTTACCGAGAATAGAAAGGCTGGAGGAGATTCCTTTTGTATCTGGAATTGGAAGTGAGCTAATTGAAAGGAATAAGAAAACAGAGAAATTTAAAGTCTATTGATGAAAACACATTCAAACAGACCAAAAACCAATTATATTTGACTGGGTAACGAGAAGGTATTTCAGTTTTTTTTTTCACTTTGGACAAGTTTGGGATTTTTACTCAACACAAAAGGATAATTTGCAATCACTGTGAACTGTGCTTACATACAAATAAAGATAAGAATATTCAAGGTACAATAGGATTCCTTTTCCGCTCTGCTCCCCGTGACATGATTCTAGATATCCATATGGCGATTAAAATAAGTCTTTTCTGACGGGTGAATCCAGGCATACCTGAACAAAACCACGGAATCCATCAAATGCTTTGCCCCTCTCGTCCATTGCCCCAGGTTGTACTGAATATCACCTTTGATTTGAAAGCACACTGCACTCACAAGTTGACGATCATGTTCCGTCTGGTAAATCCATTTACCGATTTGTGCCTTCTGATCTAGGAGATCGTCAAGAGCTTTCTCTGCACCTAAAGGGACAAGGACAAACTGTTGATTACTCGGGGTGTATTACTCCATATTTACTCCAGCCAGATGGACGCAATGCCTTACCGTATGAATCAAGGAATATTTGGGCTACTCCTATCGTAACACTGCGTGGTATTATTTGACAAGACAAAGGCTGCTTAAAATCAAAATGTTGGTGCAACAGAAAATCACTGACCGAATACGAGGCTGATGCTTTAAAAGTGAAAATGCGAAGATTTCCTTTACTCATTGCACTTGATACCCAATTAATTTATTGGAATGGTGCTTGGTTATTATCTGTTTACTGGCTTCTTTTTCTTTACCAAAGACAGGATCTACTACCAAACATCTTCTCAAATCCTTTTGGAAGCTACCTCGAAATCAGGTAAGGTGTTTCTGGCCGTAACTTAAAATAGGGAATTTCAATTTACCAACAAGTAGCCTATTTCACAACAATAACTTTCCAAAAATAAACTTACAGATACCTTGTAGGTTTCCTGCGTTTTTCATAATTCTCACATTTCTTATCAGTAACTGAGGTGCAATGGGTATGTCAGGACTATTGGTCTTCAAATATTCAACAAGTTGTAGAGTCCTATTAGACATTCCTTGCCAATAAGTGAATCTGTCCATAACAAACACTAATGCTCCCACAGTTCGGTACCTCTTCTCTTTCATTGCATGAAACAAGCACTCCTGCGAGAAGAAAGAAAAATAATAAAAGCAAGGGTTGATAAATAAACACAAACTCAGCTCCAGATAAGCTTTCACGGCCTCCTTAAATACAACAATCCTATGGCTTATGACCATCCCCATGACTTATGACCATCTCCGTGGAAACGGCGAAATCGCAACCAAGTGATTGCTTTGTCGTGCTTGCAGTAAAATACGCTGCATGTAATGTTCACTTCCAGCTAAGTGATCTGAAAGCACTTCCGGTCACATAACAAGCGGAGTGAGCACTGGGAAGCTACCCTTAGGGTTTTTCTTTTGTTCTTTGATTTATGTATTTGTCCAGTTCATTTAATTTGGAGACAAGGTGATTTTGGTTACAAGTCGACATTTCTGATCTTCAAGCCGTCTAACACATTTCATAAGAGAACACAGCGGTGGGATTCAAAACCGCAAATAATAATTGGAATGCACCAAATGTGCGAAATGAATTGGTCAAATTCAAACAATAATGCCACCTGCTTATCAGTGGGCCATACTAAAAGAAGTCGGAGAAAAATTATTTTATTTTTATAGATTGACATTCAAGGATTAGAAACCTGAAACAGCTGGGCCTTGGAAAATGCAGAGGGTCGCACAAAACCAACGAAAACTTAGGATCGATTTGAAACGCACGTGACTCACAAGTGCGCCCGGTCGTACATGCTCAACCATACATACCACTGGGTCAGCTGATATGGAATCTTAAGGTATAACAGAAAGTAAACCAACCGCCTAAGTCAGCAGTTTGGTGTACCACGGAAATCCAAATGGTAAACTGTGAAAATGCCTCAACGCTACAGATCTATACATGGCTATTTCCTGAGAGCATCCATGATCCCAACCCCCTAAGAGCTTCTCCCAAATAGCTGGTGCCAATTTTCTCTCCCTTGCGGATGCCAAATGTCGCTAATAGATATTTGCACTCGATAAAGAACCAGGCCACCCATCCACCCTTAGTTCCCCATCTGGCTGCTAATGGGACTGCTGATGGTATTGTTAGTTAGGGGATGTCAGGAGGGGAGCACGACAAGCACATGCATCAGATGTTGGTTAAGTGTAGAACCACTGGCTGACCCTCACCAGCCCCTTGACATTAACTGTAAACAAAAAATGCAAACCGTTGTCTCACAGACTTGTAAGACTCACTTTAACAGCTCAGAGTCTGGTGCCCCATAACATTGCAAGTAACCCCTTAATTAGTTAGAACATCAAGCAATTCTAGCCCACCATGACCACCGTTACCAGACCACTACTTTGCTTCTTGTGTTCACAAATCAAATTTGCCGTTGAAATTGCATAATTGGAGCTACGAAGACGTCTCGAATGGGTCCACCAGCACTACTGCTACCACTGCTAATTTTTCCTCCACCGTTCTTTGTTCCCTATGGTTTATGAATAGCCGGTGCCGCGCCATACAAGTTAAGGATACTAATTTTGAAAAGACACTTGCCGCCGCACTTGCCACCGCACTTTCCATAAGTCTGACCAAACACCTGGCACTATTTATCTTGAGTGAAATGGTCTTCCTACCCACAACTGAAGCACATCATAGTGACCATATGGACAAACATCTCAAAGGGAAGGGCCACATCAAGAACATCAGGGGAATGCTGCATCACTTTCTCAGTTCTCAGGAAACAATTATCAGAGGCTTTCTGATTCTCTCCAAACTCAACTTCCCTTGTGTTTTACCCTTCACCCTTAACCCTAACCAATTTCTGACTCACTGCTTACATTGTGCTCAATTAACTAATGCAAGCTTTTCTTCCTGGCCACCATATTAAGAATTACCTCTAATCAGCAAAAGGCAAGATTACCAGCTCCTTAAGACATGTTTCAAAGCAACAGCGACACATGTCTAGACTATCTTCCTTAGGTGAAACAGCAATGAATCATGAAATAACGCTCAAACAGGTTGATTAGACTGGTGGTTGCCTCTGAAGGAAAAACTTCCGAGGACAAGGCATCAGGGCTATTCAGCACTCTCTTTCAATGTTTGGGAGCTGAAACTATAAACCTAATTCTAATACACTTCTAAAATCTTTTGTATGTTATTCAATAGATGTACACTAAGATGTGATATGTTAGCTTGTCTATAACAGCTTTTTGTACATCTAAGTGATTTATTTTGTATTTAATATAGTGTTATTCATAGTTTGACAGAGGAGAGTCATCTAGTGGAATTGTTCAATACACAATTGTCTCACAAAGGGAAATTCACTTTGGGGACAAAATAATCCTTTAACATCATAGTTATAGCTTGACTTCATCAATATGCAAATATGAGATCAACTTTTGGAATGTCAATTCTGGCAACCTGTAGAGCTTGCTTCAATGTATTGTTTCAAACCTCTTCTCCTTTCAAGTGCAAATTAAATGCTCTTTCTCTTTTTACTCTTAACTTGAATTATGTGCTTCTCTCTTCATGTAAAATGTTACAAATCCACCAAAATCTGGAGTAACCAATGCCTTTCCGCTGTTGACAAGCACACCAAAAGATGCAATAGTTTGCCTGATCCACCATCTTCTGCCACCACCAAAATAAAACCTTGCCAAAGTCCAGCACAAAGTACTCTACAAAATCTTGAGTAATTATAATAAAAATAATAATAATAATAATAAATTGTTTGTTATTCTCTATTGCAATTGAAAAACCTGACTTACAGAAATAAAATACAACCTTCAAATAATTGCCCTATTTAACAATGTTATATGTATATACTACTACTTTTAGCATTTACACACTGCATTCTTAATTTAAGGCAATAAATGAGCCACAACACTTCATACGGCACATGTTCCAGTTGCTACACGCCAGAGTATTACTGGTCGTCTTGAGATTGTAGTCATGAGTGTGACCTCTACTACTATGTAGTAAATGTGATTTGGGTGACTACTATTTTCCTGGTAAGTACATCCTTGTAAATAGATTTTAAATACTTGACATCATCCTTGAAACAATTGACAGAAAGCATTGAAATCCTCATTAATATAGTAATCCAGGGTTTTGTTAAAAGACCATTAAAAATAAAGTAATGCAAAATAACTCTGAACAACTTTCTACAAGTTGTTGTTATATATGAACCATTTTAACTGACTGCATTTGATCATAAAACATACGCCTGGAATATAAACAGTTCAATGTATTTGACACTGCAACAAAATTGAGTCTCTTTCAGGGTGAAGGTAGACTTGTGTAAAGTTTTATAGTTCTATAACAGGGTTAAAAAATTTACGAAATACCCACCTCCATAATGTCAAGTTCATTTAAGAGCGGAGCAGTAGAATTCTTAGCTGTAAGTAGATCCTTAATATTGTACCTCTCTTCTGGTCCAACACTGGAAGAGTATTGCCTGTAAGAAAAATTTACATTGAATAACGTTTCAAATAGTGGTTCACTAGAAATGCTTACATTGGAGCATTTAAAAGAAACTGTACCTCAATAAACGAGGGAGTTTTAACCATGTTGAATGTGCACAAGCTTATTCTTCAAGCATGAGCCTTTGTTGGGTACACAGTGGGGAACTTTGTCTGGTGTTTGTGTAAAAATATTAGGTACAAAGCTCTGCTAATAACTAATAATATTGATTGAGGGAGATAAACATGGACTTCATTTAATTTGAAAGATTATTCTTAGTTTTATTTGAGTGGTTCTTTCTATGAATTGCTTCATGGCTTGTGTAAGGGGTAGACAGCTAACCCACCCCAGCCCCCTGAGTACTTTAGTCACGTGACCATCACACCACATTCTCGTAACTAATTTACATGAATTGTGTAGCAGCAAGAGGGGAGAATTCACAATCAAATCTTGGGAGTGAAAGGGTTAAAGATAGATGTTATTGTTTTAGGATAGCTGGTACCTGTAAGAATGGGATAGCTCAATAAGATTTTGCTTTCCCAGTAAATGGAATTATAAAATTGGCAAAAATGAGGGAAGTTGGATATTTTCACTAGCCAAGTTTTCAGTTATTCAGCTTTATGATGGTTCTCTCTGAGTATTTCTTCTCTCTTGCTTGGGTCTTCACCCACATAAGGATTACTGAAATGCAGTTATGTTCATGCCCTGCCACTGCTCAGCATGAGGGTGGGTACCCTTCCCTGGGTAGGGAAGGTAGTTGAGTGTCCAAAGCAGCAGGCTTGTGTGATATAAAATGTAACAGGTTTACTTCCCCCCCCTAGTCAGTCACAATGTATCTCACGTGACTGAGCACATGGAACAATGACTTGGAGTTGTCAGCCATCTTTTAATGAGTGTTAATACATGGTGTCAGGAAGAGATTCTTTTCCACGCCGAAAAACAAGCTATCAAGCTAACAGCTGACTGGAAATAGAACACAGAATTCCCGGAGATTGTGAAAACAGCCACAATGGCGAAATTCAAACCTCCGGAGATATCGTGGACCGCTCAAGATTTGCATCAGGAATGGCGCCGTTTCAGCCGACAAGCACAAAGACGGCCCGTTGCACAAGAAAGAAGAGAACGAGCACGTGAGCTACCTGAAGCTGTGGGTAGGCGATAAAGGGTTGCATGTATTCGAAGGATTCAAATTCGCAAAACCCGAAGATGCCGCGAAATTGAAGGTCGTACTGAAGAGATTCGAAGAATATTGTGCGCCACGCAAAAACCACATAATGGCTGCTTTGAAATTTAACGAAAGACGTCAGGGAGACAATGAGGGCTTCGACTCGTTTGTTACAGATCTGAAAATTCTAGTTAAGGATTGTGGCTATCAAGAGGAAGAACGTATGGTTCGAGACGCGATCGTTTTTCGTTGTAAACATTCCAAAATGCGTGAGAAATGCATGGATCAAGCAGACACGCTGACATGTGAAAAGGCCATCGAAATCAGTCGAAATTACGAAACAAACCTCAGCATTCTAAAAAAGCTCACCAGTGACGAAGACCCAACCGTGAATACCCTAAATCAGGAAAAATATCCGCCCTGGAATCGTCAGAAGCGTTCAAATAAAAGCAAAAGGAAAACCGAGAAGACCGCCGAAGCGGAGGAGGTCGAATCGAAATACAAATGCGGACGGTGTGGTTATGACAACGCCCACAAGAAATGTCCCGCAATGGGGTAACAGTATAGACACTGCAAAAAGATGAATCATTTCTCAAAACTCTGTTTATCCAAGGAGGTTCATTCAGTAGTAGCCGACTCCGACCAGGAAACAGAAGGGGACCCCGACCAAGAAGAAAGCGAAGACGACTCGCTGTTTGTTTACTCAGTTAAGTCAAGCCGTGTTCCAGAAGACGAGCAGTTTTATGAAGTTATTTTAGTGGAAGATACTGAAGTTCGCTTCCAGCTAGATACTGGTGCAAAGGCTATTGCTTTGTCACCGAAGACCTAAGACAATCACAGGCGAAGACCACCGCTGACAAAGACAAACACTATGTTGATTTCCCTCTCAAAGCACAGACTAACACCTTGCGCAGAAGTGGTGTTGAAGCGAAAAATACAAAGATAATGTCGAAGAGGTCAAGTTCTTTGTTGTAGAACCCGAAGTGGAATTAGTGCTTAGTGGAAACATCTGTGTCAAACTTGGCCTACTAAAGAGAGTTCACCAGCTGACCAGCGACACACCACCTGCAAGAACGGTGGAGTTAGATGACTATCCAGAGTTGTTCAAAGGATTAGGATGCTTGCCTGGGACATATCGCATTGAACTGGCTGATAGTGCTGCCCCTGTTGTACATTCCCCAAAGATGATACCAGTACCTCAGTGAGAGAAAGTTGTTGAAGAACTGAAAAGGATGAAAAAGCTCGGAGTTATTGTGCGCCAAGAGGAACCGACAGAGTGGGTGAACTCACTAGTAGTAGTTTAGAAGTCCAATGGTTCAGTGAGATTGTGCATTGATCCTAGAGATTTAAATGCTGCCATGAGGAGGTCTCACTACCGTATGAAAACTGTTGATGAAGTTGCTAGCCGTCTTCAAGGTACTCATACTTTCAGCATCCTAGATGCCAAAAGTGGCTTCTGGCAGTTAAAGTTAGATGAAGAGTCCTCGCCTCTATGCACCTTTAACACTCCAATTGGTCGTTACAGGTTCACAAGGCTGCCCTTCGACGTAAAGTGTGCCCCGGAAATCTTCCAAAGAACCATGGCCCAGATCGTTGAAGACCTGGATGGCGTTGAGGTCATAATGGATGACGTAATCGGCGCGGAAGATGAAACAACACATAATGAACGATTGCAGTAATTTCTGGAAAGAGCATCAAAAAGGGCTTAAAACTAAACAATAATAGTAGTAATAATAATAACAAAAATAAAAAATAATGTAATAATCACGCTGTGAACACCACAGTCTTCGCGCTCCGTAAAAATTTGTTCTAAAACACTCTTGAAATGTGTTTTTTGGAAATTTATTCCATCTTAATGGCAGTTAACATCAACTACAACCTATCGCCCGCTCAAAGTGACTCAAGAAATACAATTCTTTGCAAAGTGAGTGCGGAAAGAATCCAACATGGTTGGACAAGATGGACGGAGCAAATGTGCATTGATTTATTAACTTGTAAAGATAAAGCTAGACAACAACACACATCGAAAGAATGACCTACTAATGAGAAAGGAAGAAAGAATGGAATCATGCTGTCAACGTTAAAGTTTTGGAACGAGAAGGGATACAAATCTTGGAAAAACAGCACAAATTTTTAAGGGAAAAATTAACACATCTAAATAAAACTTGAAAGGTATGTGCACTACGCATAAAAAATGAGCTACAAGAACAAAGAGAAACCAGGAAACAAAGACCAAACAATAAAGAGACAGAAATCGAAGATCAAACAAGTGAACAACAACAAAGCAGTGACTGGACAGTTGAAGATCTTGATTGAATTGCACAAATAACGCAAGCAGCCAAGTGTATCTACGATGGCATTGTGAAAGATACTGGGACTGAATAAGCAGGATGTAAACACACCAAAACTAGCGGGAAACCGCGATGGATGATTAACATAGAGAGAAAAATTAACAATCTTCAAAAACAAATTTCTCAGATATGCAAAGAATTAAAGAGAATACGCAATAATCATCAACTAACGTCGAGAATGAAGAAAAACAGATCCTAAATAATTAAAGACATTTAAGGAAGAATAACCATCGCAAATTTGACAAATTTAAAGGAAAGAAAGATTAACACCATCAGAGCTCTGAAAAGACAGAAGGAAAGATAGAAGACAGCCTATGAGAGATTCAAGACCAACCAGTGGTTTGATGTAGATGAAAGTTCGTTCTACAGCCATTTAAATAACATCGTCAAATCATTGGAAACAAACCAACAGCCACAATATATAGGTAAAGAAAAGCCATCTTCTGCTACTCAAGAAACCACCCCCACTGCAGCAACAACAATAACAGAAGAATTTAAAGTATTCTGGAGACCAATATGGGAGAGTGCAAGCGAAGTACCTATTGAAGCAGATTGGATAAAGGATACTGAAACAGCCCTTAAAAAACACATTAAACACCTACGTGATCTAATGAAGATGACGAAAGAAATGATCACCAACAGCATTAAAAACAAGATAAACTGGCCTTTGCCAGGTAAAGACAAAATCACTAACTATTGGATAAAGAAAATGGATACCATTGATGGAGACATCACAACAGCTCTGAACACCATACTTACTGAGAGACTAGAGATACCAGCTTGGCTTATGATAGGAAGAAGTGTTATGATTCGGAAGAGAGACGACCCATCCGCTTCTGACCATCAACCAATAAACTGTTTAAACACCCTATATAGCAGGGATTAGGAAGGCCGTGCGCCATGCGCGTATGGCGCATAAAGCTACGAAATGGCCCATTATAAAAATACTTACCGGGCCTGTGATGCGCCCTGACCGCACAAAGCTAGTGAAATATAAACTATTTTGTGAAAAGGATTTTAATTTGTAAAAGTTTCACTTTGGTGAGACATAAACAAGCGAAAAACTACGGTGCCTTCGCTCGTTTGATCACGCTCGCTTCATTCTTGTTCCCAGATCCTGAACTCGGACTTTGCATGCAAACGAGGCTATAGCTCGGAGTTCCATGTGCTTTCGTTTTCGAGCAGAGTTCGAGTGTTTTCGTCGCTTTGAATGTATTTGCATCGATTAGCCTCATGCCTCTGATTTCAGGGGCGAGCCTATTCCTCAGTTTGGTCAAGATAAGATTCTGGGCAGAAAAAGTTCTCTCACAATCAGCTGTGTGGAGGGGCAACAATCAAAAACAAAGTAATTAAAAAACATAACTGATGTTAGAAACAATTATGTTTCATTTGGTTAGTGTCAGGTTAGTGCAGCTTTTATAGAAGACCACTGTCAATTACTGAACTGCCGAATGGTTGATAGCAATTTATCATCACCGTTTTGTTCTGGTGGTCACACGACATTTCAAAAACCTTGAAGATCACTTGAAGTTAATATAGCGGATGGTTATTCATGGCAACGGTTTTTTATGCCTAAAACCATGTCTCTGTATAGGTATAGACTGTAATACACAAGCAATAAACCTTTGTTAAAATTTTTACTGGCCCATTTATTTACCCTAATGGCCCAAACGTTTTATAAATGGCCCATAACTTTCCAATGATAGGGACCATAGGCTCATTTGCCTGTTAAACCTTCCTAATCCCTGATATAGGCTCATCACGTCAGTGATTGACCACCAACTACCAGTGCACGAGGACAAGTACAATCTAATGCAAATTGATCAAAGAGGAGGCAAAATAAAATCAATGGGCACCGTAGACAACCTGCTGATTGATAAGATGATATAAGGAGACGCCCACCTTCACAAGAAGAACCTACCCTGTTCCTGGGTAGACGTGAAAAATGCATTCGACTCTGTCCCGCACCAGTGGACCGCCAAAACTCTTGAAATGCACGGCATAAATGCAGACCTCATCCATCAAGGCAAAGAAACCATTGGCCCCTTCAAAGTCTTTCTGTGTGCGACTTTTCACTCCATCACTTAACCAATTGCATGGTAACTTGGGAATACCAAAGGATATCAACTATCGCATGCCCCACACAGAAAAATCACCTATGCCCTTTTTGTTGATTACTCGAAAACTTGCCATCAATCTGAACAAAAGGCAGTAACTGCGATAAGCAAGCTGAAGAAGATGTTTGCAGACTTTGGTTTAGAATGGGGAATCAACAAGTGTGCTGCAACGCATATGAAGCAAGGAACACTAGCAATCAACGACAACTCCACTGAAATGCCTGTAAGTAACAACTGCTTTATCCCCTTATAGGCAATGAAGATCATTATAAATTCCTATGAAAGTACTAGAACACTCGGCATCGAGAGAATAAAGTTATTGAAGAAGCTTCCAAGGAGTGAAAGAATCGACTTTGGGCAGTTTGGACTTCTCCATTGTCAATACCACGCAAAGTCCGTGCCACTAATGTTTATGCTGTACCTGTCTAACAGTACTGTATGTGGACCACCAACTGGCGCCTCAATCTCCTCAAAGAATTCGACTGACTAACGAGGAAAGTTATCAGTGACTGTAGCAAAAAACACAAGTATAAATTAACACCATTACTTTACTTACAGCCAGAAAAAAGGAGGGAAAGGATGAGTCGAATTAGAAAAGCTATACAAGAACACCAAGTTGAAAATAGCCCACTACATCAACAATTCTAAAGACCAACACATCAAACTCGTAAAGTCATACCAGCTGAAAAAAGAACAAAGTCATTTAAGATCCATATTTAAAGATGCCAAGAAGTAAGTAGAAGAACTAAGCATAGACTGTAATTTTGATTATAGCGCCACAGTCTTGTGCATACTTAGACCAAGATAAATAACTGAACATGTAATTTGGGCCGAAAGTAACAAGGCTAACACTTGAACATTCCCAGAAATGGGTTATTTCACAGAACTGTGAAACTGTAAAGAGATTTTCGTGTAACCAATAAATACAGTGATGTAATAGTTGACAGAATAGATTTTAGCTTTATATACTGAGCCTCTTATATGCGTCAACAATGAGAATTTTTAGTATATTTGTCTCATTCAAGAGTGTATTTTTTGTTACTTTTCACTATGTTAGATTTATATAAACTTATACAGCGCGTACATCAAATTCCAAGGGAAGATCTAAAGCGCTTGGAAGCCTGGTTGGGGAAGCTACCTAATGTATGAAAATTTGGCATTAATCTTTGTTTGGAACCAAAGAAGTTTGGTCATGCTGCATCAAACAGGTCACACACCTCATTCAACTTGTCTCAGAAAGGACGAGCGGTAGTAAAGACATTGGCTGTTCATTTCTAATCAATAATTCCTAACAAATGCCGCAGAAATCTGTCAGCATTCCCCAATTGGAGTTGTCTGCGGTATGAGTAGCCACGAGACTGAATCAAATAATCCATCATGGATTATACGTATTATCTGGCAATTCTTACTTTTGGACAAATAGCACATTCGTGTTAAGGCAAATTGCCAATACTAAGCTTTCAATGTTAAAAGGATCAGGCTATTCATGAGGGTTCACAGCTAAAGCAGTGGGAGTGTGTAGATACAGGATCGAACCCCTGCGGGCAATGTATGAAAAGGACTGTCAGCAGAAGACCTAATTTCCAATAATGAAAAATGCCTTCTATCACAGCCAATCAGCATTAAGTAAACAGGAAATCTTTAATTTTTCTGTAGCATAGTAGTCTTGCATTTAGTTAGGAAAGGGGTACCTAATGGATTAACAAAACTTTTGAAGTGATAGTTTAAATTTACTGCTTTGTGAGGTATTGGAGATTTCTTGCCGAGTAATAATTAGCTGCTCAAGGAAGACGACATTAAACTGGTTAAAAGGTCTCTTAAGTCGGTGAAGAAAGTTTAACACTACTCAACAGTCAGCAATAAATATAAATTAATTGTAACGGCTACCACGCCTTTGCCACCGGGCATTGATTCACAGTAAGCTTGTTTCGTGTTAAATGTGTTAAACCGCAATAATGACATTACTGTTTGTCCATTAGGGACGTGATCTTTAAGTTCCACCCAGAACCGCATTTTAGTTAGTTGTCTTGCTTTGGGCTAACGGTAAGACGTGTTTATCGGAAGAGCGCCTTTTGCCCACCTTATCTTGCAGTTCGTTTTGTTTAAACTCTTACAAGCGGGACTATTATGTAAGTGCCTATGTTCCTTTCCTTGTGCTTGCCTATATATCTAGTCTTTTGGTAGTTTTTCCTAGTTTTTACACTAGTTTCTTTATCGCTCGTTTTCGCAACCTCGTAACACGTGGCTTAAGTTGTTCACGTTTCGTTAGAGCACTACACGTTTTTCCCATTTAGTTATTAGTTTTTGTTAGAGTTCGTTTTCAAGCGGTTCTCCTTTATTCTTTCAAGATAGTCTTTTCGTGAGTTTCTTTTTGAGTTTTAGCTAGTTTTTGGATCTCGCCTTTATATCGGAATAATTGGAATGTTGGTTTGTATATTAGAATTTAGCTTAGCTTCTTCCATATAATTTCATATTTCAGTTTACGATAAGTCCTTGAATATTTTGACTACGTTAAATAAAACGATTCAAGGCTTGTCCGTAAAATATATCTTCGCTTCATAGTGTTTCTTCATTTGTAAAACTCATAGTTGTCGTTGAAAATTTGCTTCGCTTGTGTTGGCCACCACATTAATGCTCATGAACACAAATGGCTCTTCGAGGAGCCTCCAACCTTGCATAAGCAATGATCAGCGTGTACCCTGGTATACCTTTATGAAATTCTGGTTTTAAAATTTGCTAGACAGACTTACAAGTAGAAATTTTTGATGAATGGTGTTAACTTATGAATATTTTCTGCACTTTTTCTGGATGCATTGCAGATAAGCCACAACCCTTATTTTTTTACGAACAATTTTGGGGAAAAAATGTGGAATATCTGCCAGTGTTTAATGTTTTTCAAGTCCAAAACAACCAGGGAAGATCAATATTAATCTTATAAGGTTGTGCAGGGACACAATTATTGCCTTATATAGTAGTCGTTTCCCTTGAATTTTGAAGCAACACCTAAAACAGCTCCTTGAGAGACTAAACCCCATTTGTACAAGAACTGGTGGACACGACCAGAATTTCCGAAAACAACAAAGATTAGAATTTTTATCAATCAACTTACCATTTCTCAGGGACAAAAGGCCATGCATTCCTCTCTGCATCAGCAATGAGTGTCTGAAGTTTACTTGACAAGAGAGCATACCACAATTCAAAGGTGCTTGGTGCTTCATCTTCAGCTGAGAAATCAAGTTCCAAGTTTCAAAAATCAAGTTCAAGTTTCAAATGATGAAACAAACGGCTGAGAAGGATAACACTGACCGCATTCCATTTACTCTTACATTTCACCCTCACAACCACGCAGTTAAATCTATCATTCTTAAAAATTTTAAATTACTCCAAAACGATTCAGAGACTGGCACTCTCTTTTCGTAACCCCCACTTATTTCATTCAAACGTGACAAAAACATAGGCCAGTTTTTAGTCAGGAGTTCATTTCAAACCAATGACCAATCTGGAACTTTCAAATGCGCTCGCTCACGACGCAAAACTTGTTCTTTCATTCATAACGCAGAGAAAATATCGGGACCCAAGAGATCCATTAAGATCACTGATCACTTTACGTGTACCTCCGCCAATGTTATTTAATGCATAACTGGCACTTATTGCAATAAGTTATACATCGGCGAAAAAGGAAGACGACTAGGTGACCGATTCTGAGAACACCTTCGCGGCGTGAAAAGAAATGACAAGGAAGCATCCAAACCAGTCGCTAGACACTTTAATCTTCCTAATCATTCTAAACAGCATGTGGCAGTTTGCGGCCTTTCCTTACATCTAGGCAGTTCGGAAAGCCGTAAAACACTAGAACAAAAATTTATCTTCCAAATCGGCACCCTTAATCCCACGGAATCAACGAGCGCTTTTCAATCAACTAATTTATTCCTGTTTTCTTGTCACCATATTCCCACCAATGGCGTAGCTCCACTATCTTCATATAAACTCACTCACAAAACACAATTCCTCCACTCGCTCTGACGAAGGGCTTCCGCTCGAAACGTCAGCTTTTTTACCCTTTACGGTGGCTAATTTACGTTTTCAACTCAGTTGTTAACATTAAATTACCTGAGAAATCAAGAAGTTGTGCTGCACTAAGCTGAAAGCATTGAGCCACTGATATGGATGCTAAATTAATCGCTTGTTTGCTGCTACATAGGCTACTGGCTTGATTAGTTACCAACCCAAGCCTTATAAGCTTCTCTGCTTCCTTTGAAAGATGAATAACTGGAAGAGGTTCTCGCAGGTGGCAGAGCTGGCTGTAAACTCTTTTTTCAAAAGCAGTTAGGTGTTCAAATACAAACTGAAGGACCAATAAAATGGGATTGAGATCATCTTTTCCAATTTCATGCACCATGCCGTCATTTTCCAAGGACAAAAAAACACAATGCAAACTTTTATCTGGAAGGTTAAATTCCCTGAAAACATTAATCAAAATATCGACTGCTCTAGGATTGCCATTCAATATGCAATGTATCTTAGAGATCATTTCTTCATTTAACTTCAGAGAAGAATAAAACTCTCTGACATTCAGTGTAAATGACTGCACGTTAAGACCTTTGACCTTCACAGAGAGTAATTGCCAATCCTTTATTTCTTCTTTGAAAGGAAAGTTGCATTCTTGCTCACTGGAAACAAGAGCAACACCAATATTAGTTTTGTTCAACAGCTTTGAAAGATGAGACCAAACAATCCCACCATCAGCACTTGCATCATCCACACAAATCAACTGGAAGTTTGCTGAAATGAAAGCTTGGGCAACTTTGTATTTTTTGCTCAACTCGACTTTTGAGTTTGTTAGTGTAGATGCTGTCTCTCGGTCCTTTCTTTCCTTTGCGATTTCACTCAGCAAATTCCAGAGGGACTCTAGAGTACATCCTTTTCTGACTCTTAAACCACACACCTTCGATGCTAACAATTTGCGTTGAATAGATTTTTCACAGATATTCAGCAAGACTGATGAACGTCCACAACCTGGCTCACCATATATATAGACACAAGCTGGTTTGTCTGAGGTTGTGGCTTTTTTGTCTAGATGTTTTAAAATTGATTGAAAAGGGATGGAGAACTCCAGGTTACAAATATCATGCTTTATTCTCTGGTTGTCTTGGAAATGAAGCTGTGTCAAAGATGTGTAGAGCATTTTCATATCAAATCTGCCTGAAGAGAAAAAGGAAAATGAGAAGACATTAATTAAGCTGTCACAACTAATAATTCAAATTTTAAAGAAATAAAAAAAAATTTGATCACAACATCCCATCAATTACCATGATTAAAACAAGAGGTTTGAGAATGGAATGTTTACTAAAAATTTGAACACATTTTTCTTTCAATACAATATACACCACCTATCTAGGGAGCATTTGCTAAAATTATGGTGGGTGTGCATGTCTGTGGAGGTGGGGGGAAGAGGTGACAAGAAAAAATGGGTTACTGGTATCTGAAAAAATCTTGGATGTCTAAAAACTTCAACCACTGCAAAATTAGTTACCTCAAAAGAGAAGAAAATGCAACTTAAGACCACAATACTTGTTGAACATATAGACTCCAACATCATCAGGAGAAATTATGTATCACCAGAGACTAAAACTGGAACCTTAATTTATTGAAAACTACCGGTATACTAATATTCACATGTATTATTCGACAAGCAAAACTAAAAATAGACATTGCTATTTAAACTGAGCCACAAAAATATATGAAATTTTCTGGCTGACCTCATAGATCCATTAATTAACATGTCATCCGCTGCAGAAGCAAAATTATCTGCACAAATTATGAATGCGAGTACTATGCAAGTATTTATGAATGCTTCTGTCTTAAAGTAATGAAATTTTGTTTTTTATAAGGCCATACTTTACCCAATTACTAGAGGCTTCTTTGTTTTTCTTTCTTTAGGAGAGCAGAGGTTTAGAAGACTGATATCCTCCTTTGAGTGCAAATTTGCATTCAAATGTGTTTACAAGTGCAATGTAACCAAAATATAACTTTGATTAACAAGAAAGGTTGTACATTTTGAAGTTTAAATTCTGCATGAATTTTCAAATTAAAGAGAAAGCTGCACAAGGAGTAGGTGTGGTTATCAATCAGGCAAAATTTATAACTGAAGACCAAGAAAACTTTTTGTGGGAAAATGGTTTTTTAGGTAGTAAGAACAGGGAGATTCTTTGCTATACTTTGGTTTGGGTTTTTGGCATTCAGTTTGCTTTGAAGGCTGGGCAGGAACACCGAAATTTGAGGTTCAAAAACTCTCAGTTATCTTTAGAACATGATGAATCGGAGTGTGAATTCTTGCAGTACATGGAGGATATTAATAAAACAAACAATGGGGGTTTGTGCCATTTGTGTGTCAAAAGGAAAGTTGTTCATGCATGTAAAAATTTAACTAATACAGAACGTTCCTCAGTCAAGCTGTATAAGTAGTATTTGTCTCAAATGCCTAAAGAAATTAGTGATAACACATTTTATTTGTGTGCTTTACCCAAACTGAGAGGAGAACTGTAGTAAAATTAGTTAGGAAATGTAGTAGAGAAAATCATGACAAAGGCAGGATTTGAGGGGTATTTCACAAACCACTATCTCATACAAAGTTCCACCTAGGGGTTGTACCAAAGCAGTGTATCAGAACAAGTTAATGTAGAAACCACTGGTCACCAGTCATTTGACGGGGTAAGAGAATATAAATATAAATCATCAATACTTAAATGAAAAGCAAGTGAAATCTTGCAAGGAGCATTTCCTAAGAAAGTTGAAAAGGATGTGGAGGGAAAAGAGGAAGAGTTGTTTGAGAATCATGTTAAACACAATGAAGAAAAAGAAATGGGAGTAAACACAAAAGTTCTTGAGGAAAAGAATGATGAAGAGGACTATTATTTGTCAGTTGAGATTAGAACCAATACTACTAAAATTGTCATTTAACGTAAGTAAGAAAGTCTGCTGCTGTATGATGTCTAATTGTAATAAATGAAGTAATAAAACAATAATATCGAAAACATTTGCAGCTGCAATATTAAAAATATTGCTGCATGTAGGGTGCACTATTATTAATAAAGCAGTGCAGTTAGCTTACTGCAATATCGAGTTTTTTAGCTTGTTTAGAATTACCCCTGATAATTTCCCAGCCAACGAAACAGACCATCCCCAGTTTCCCTTAGAAACTTGGACTGTACTGAAGACCTAATTACCTTCTTAGACTGAAATTGCTAATATAATGCAAAGGGAGCACAATAGGATTTTATTGCAGTCAGTAATTATCAGATGCTAAACAACTTTGAGGAATTTTGACTGTAAGTAGCCCCAGTTACTAGAATTTTTATGATGAACATCCTCATTGGTTCTGCTCTTCTTTTAAACACAACCTTATAATGTAAATGACTATGCTAATGCATGCACAACATGATACAAAGTTTTCATGCCATAATGTGACAAGACTTATAAATTAATAATGGTAATAAGACCAAGTGGAGTCCAATTCGGTCTGTAATCATAGGGGTGATTGACAAAATCAGACGACTGCAAAGTGGGAGTCAGATTTATTAATCACGAGTATGATTACAAACAGAATTGGACAACACGAAGTCCCGTTACCAATTAATCGAAACTATGATAAAGTTTGAGAAAGAATCAATTCATCAGTTATACATTTTCATGAAAAGAAAAACAACAGTTAACTCAGCGAAATGTGAGACAACAGCACGTGCACATGACGCGTTCTATCCACCTACACAAGCATTACTCATCACAGTGACTAATTATTATCACTGATTAAGATCGACTGGTATTTCCGCGTCGCTCGCTTGTCACAAAGCTCGCCCGTACAGTCAGCTCGAACCAATAAAGCCTGTCATAAAATGTCCTGGATTTTATCTTTCACAAAATTGTCGCAAGAAAAGTTTTTCAGGGAGTATTGGAAGATAATAATGACAAAAAATGAAAATGAAAGAGTCCAAGAAACCATGCAAAAAGACCATCTTTAGATATTCATCATAACTGAAAAATATATCTGTGCTCTATTCTCCGATAAAACTTGCTGACTCTCAACTTCAGAGCAGATATCGATGGTTGTTGTTGACGTTCCAATTCACTACATTGAACCACAAAATAAAGGACAATACTTACCCTGATTCACTCAAAGACAAAAAAGAGAGCCTTGTAAATTCCTGCTGGCATTTCTCACCGTCGGCGCATGTGTGACGACGGATGTAGAAACATTGGGAATGTGTTTCTCATTTGTAGCCCTTCCTAGCCGTTCTTTGGGATGTCACGCAACAGTCGAGGAATCATCTCGCTACCGCCGGAATATTAGGAAAGCGTGACCTGTAGTGATGATTGTGTAGCTGAAAAGAGAGCCTTAGGTCACTCCTAATCGTCGTTGCGCAACGGATATTTCCAGAGAAGAGATCCCTTCAGACTCTAAAAATGGCTGTCTTCGGATCACGAGCAAATATACAGGGAAAATTAAACTGTTTGTTCAAACGAACAGGAGTTGCAGGTAAGAAAACCCTCTCTTATTATTCGCTGTGTCAATTAGTGTAGAAATATAATTTTAAAAATTTTAATTGGTCTCGACTTTACTGAGGAAATTATCAGACCAGTGATTTAAAATGGCTGGAGCGCTTGGGAAAAGGCATAGTCGAAATTATGCATTCGAATAGGTTCCCGTGGCCTTAAAGTTCATGCCACGAAATCAACGTGAATGTAACTCTTGCTCGCGAGTACTGTTGAGTTAAAAAGACGTCAATTACAAAATTGACTCACCATTTTACCCTGCAGTAGGCTCTCTGAGACTTTGTTGTTTCCCAACGTTCCAGGTCGTGTGGTAGCGCTTTTGGCGGGTGACACATTCACAAATTTGGAAAACCAGAACATCTCAGAAAAACCGCAGAATATGAAGGCAGTTTTTTTTTGGGACGGGTGGGTTGAGGTAGGACACTCAATATAAACATCTCATTTACCCTGATCTTCCATTACCAAAAGGTGTATCACGTGTTTGACGGATCCCATGTATTACAGAAGCATTTTTTTTAGTACAGTCACTTTCCTCGGTTTAAAGTTAAGTATATCGAGAGCTTGGGAATTTGTCATCATTAGTGTTCAGCACGTGCCATGGTTAGTTAACTCTATTTGGTGCCCCATTGCTAATAGAAAGCCATGGTGAGACACTGGAAACTTTTTTTTTGAGTTGGCTCCCAAACCTGCCATGGACCTTCTCACTGGAAGGTTAGATTGCCAGGTAATTACAATTGGCCTAAGAAAGGTCGCCAGTGGCCTGCTGGACCTGATAATACTTTGAGACTATAATTTCCCCAAAACCATGTGGAATGTTAACTTGCTTGGGGACCTTTATATTTTTCCATCTCTCTCACTAGGTCCTGAAATTTGTCAAACTTTTCCTCTTCTTTTGCTGCAGCACTTATGTTGTCTGGGTCTGTGAGGCCAATTACTTCACAATAATTGCTTGCTGGTGTTACATCTAGAGCTACTACATGTAGATTGAGTCCACTTGCTCTGATCTCATGTTTAGTCTGGATGTTACATCCTCACAGAAATTTCAAATTCTCATTCACCATGATGATTTATGCTTCATCTGCATGTTTGTACAATTTTCCTCCCAAATAGAAACTGCTTTGTGCCATCTACCATCTACCATCTTTGTGTTTGTGTAATTCTCCTTTGCCTTAGAAATTTTCTTTACATTAGGTCTTCTCTCTCCATTCAGTTAGAATTTCAAATCTCCTTTACATACTCTTTAGTTAGTTAGAAATTTCAAAGACACAGTACATCTGACCTGCCCAGGCAGGTTTTGAGCAAAATGTCAAAACTAAAATGTGCCTCACCAAAAGATCAAGTTTCTGTCACATTTATCATGTTCCATTTAATGACTGCACAAAAACTTTGCAGCAATGCATGAAAGGATCTGTGCTTAAAACTTTAATTACAGTTCACTGTCTATCCACTATTTAAGCCACAAGTTGATTGTTTTGTTTTAGAGTGTTTGGGTGCTCAGAAATTGGTTGCCAGGTTCTCTTCACCTTCTCAAGAGTATGACAAGCCAACAATTAAGACTGCAATTCCAGGACCACGCTCACAAGTAAACTTATTTAGTTAGTTTGGGATTGTATTTAGTATAACAGACTATGTGAATAGTTTTTATTCCAATAATCCAACTGAAGGAACATTATGATTAATTTATAGTAAAAGTTTAAATCAAGTTCATTGGAATTCTAGCCAATGATACATTGACTAGTGTGGTTGTTGCAACCCTCAATGAATCCAAGTTGGAGTCTTTCTTTATTAGGCTGTAACATTCATATATTTGATTATCCTCAGCCATTTTTTTGTGGATGGTTTGTTAATAATTAGCTATTACCTTAACAATGTTTGTAAAATAATTTGATTCTGCTGGTTCTATGGCAGGAGTTGATGGCAGAGCTGTCTCACGTACAGGTTTGCTTTGTTATATGATTTGTATGGTGATATTTTTGTAGCTGCAGTTGTGGGAACTTAGCTCATGCTTGCTGGCCACAATGCTATGCATTGGCAGGCTTTGAGGATCTGAGTTTGAGTAAAATTTTAACATTGCTGTTGGATTTATAGAATGTTGAGCTCACTGTATGGACAGTCCTTGCTGCTGACTGTTTGATTTGCATTAACAGTATAATGTGTTCAGTCATATTACTCTGTGTACATGTAGCTGATCTTTCAAACTGTAGAATAAGTATGAATTACCAGCAGGTTTAATGTAAAAATGAATTATAATGGAGTCAGGGCCCAATGGCAAGGGTTTCAATAGCTTTTTACTGCAATAGGCCTCATTCCCACTTGGAAAATTGTTAAATTAATTTTTTTTAGACAGTTCTTTTTTTCTTTTCCTTTTTTCAGCTGACAAAGGGAATGTCATATTTTGTTGATTTTGAGAAGAGTTTAGGAAACTTCATTGTTGATGCTGATGGCAATGTTTTGTTAGATGTTTTTCAACAAATTGCTTCTGTTCCATTAGGTTTGTTGAGTTAAGGAGTGCATTGTTTTCTAAGTTGGCATATAAGTTCTTGAATAATTTTACCCCTTATTGTAACTGAATAATGGAAAAGGTATTGCTAAAAGCAAGCCCCTCATGGTCTGCAGCTCAGTGACCCAAGGCTTCACAGCCTACATTTTTTTTAATATTGTTGACTGTTTCCTGCATTGTGAGGTAGGCAATTGTGAGTTTCTATGCCTGTGAAATCACATCAATCCTACTCAATCTTTGAAATACTTTAAAATGTGTAATTTTGGTTTAAGGAGGTTCCATAGGGTTTCTGAACTGCAAGATCTGGATGTGAACAAACATTGCGGCTTGATACATTAGCACAAGTGTTATATAAAAAGGTGTATTGAACAGTATAAAACAATGCAGTTTGTATGGAATGGACTCTAGGGTTTCTGGCAACTATACCCATAACATCCATTGGCCTTGTACTGCTTTATAAGAGGACAGCAGAAGAGAATACAATGTGGAAAGATTGCAAAATGGTGACAGATTTAAGTTTAAGCATGCTCAGCTATCAATCTTGATGGTCGGCGAGTTGGTCTTCAATCAAGTATTGAACTTATCAGAAGTTAAACATATAGAAAAGTAAAAGATCTTTAGGAAAAATCAATTTTTTTCTTCCAGCAAAGTTTATAAGGATCTCATGGCAAATAAAGCGAGGTAAATATCGCCAATGACTAAGAAAGCTTCAGACGCCAACGAGTTATAACTCGTTCGCGTCTAAAACTTTTTTCGTCATTGGCGATGTTCACCTTGCTTTATTTGCCTTGAGATCCCTATAAACTTTGTTGGAAATAAAAATAATTGTTTTTTTTAAATGAATATCTTGTCCAGAAAGCCAAGTTTCTTTAAAAAAATCTGACCGATTGACATAATGAGAGATTTACAGTGATTTGAGTTTTACAGTGTTGTTGTCACGCTCAATAATATCTCGTTCATGTCTGAAGCTTTCTAAGTCACTGGCGATGTTTACCTGGCTTCATTCATCATGAGATCCTTATAAACTTTGTTGGAAGAAAAAAATTGCTTTTTTCCTAAAGACCTTTTACTTTTCTATGTGTTAAACTTCTGATAAGTTGTACTGGATTGAAGACCAACTCACCAATGTCTCTAATCAATTTTATACATCAGCGAGTTGAATTGTCGGCGACTTGACCGTAATTCCATCTGGAGTGTCTGTCTGGGCTAGTCAGGAAAAACATAAATGACTTGCTTGATGTGCTTGCTCAATCTTTGTGCCTTACTCTTAATCTTAATCATCTTCCTTTAACATAGGTTATAATCACCCTGCTTTGGTTAAAGCTTTACAAGATCCAAAGAATGTGGTAAGATGAATGACTAATTGAAATATATTCAAAGTAAACTCTTAAGTGACAATTGTGATAAATAATGTTTTATCATAGGTGGTGGTGCAATGCAATAATCTACAGTCAGCAAGACTTGATAGTCAGCATTGATTCAGATCTGTGATTTTGCAGAAAATGTGTGTCAAGTTTATTAGATATATGCTTTAATGTGTTTTCTAACAGCAGTGATGTAATTTGTGAAGATGAGATTTTGTTATCACTATTGGCATGTATATAATGCCAATATTATAATGGGTGGGGATAACTAATGATTATGTCTTGAGACACATGATCCAGTTGAGAAAGAGATACACAACAAGATGAGGTCAGTTGTAACACAATTCCTTCATCCCTGTTAACTAAATTAAATATTAATTTGCCCCTTTTTGTCAGGATAGTGTTCCCATATAAACAATACAAACAAAACCAAAGATATGCCACATATATATCAAAGCACTGTGTAATAGGATAACAAGCACGAAGGTCAGAGGTGCTCACTGGGTCAGAAGGAATGGAAGGGTGTCATAATAGTCCTGGGGAACAGGGCTGTAGGGGATTATAGTCATCTGTTGGCTGAAAATTAGGCAGAAGTTACCTTTGCTGTGTCTTGCAAAATGGGAAGACTGTTTTTTTTTTCTGAGAAAGATGAGCTCAATGCCATCAGCTAATAATCACAAAACTGAACATGTTGGAGAGTGTATGATGCAGAGGAGGGGTTTTGATGACCTTCACATGTGTTCTCCTATCCTGCTCCAGTTTCTTAGTAAATAAAACATCAAAAAATGAAATAGATCACATTTGGAATGGCAGGTGGCTAGTTTTTGCTTTTAAATACATGCATTGTAGGCTGTGTAGTCACTAGAGTTTACAATTCAGACAAAGTTATAGCTTAGTAAATAATCCACCGCCATAGCCACCTCCACTTTAGTGAGTAGTTATTACTTTTAATATCAGTATAGATATTTGAACAGATGTAGATTGTTCCATAATGCCACAGAGGGACAGGAGGTATCCACACAGTTAGGGTGGCTAAATCTATGTGGTTAGTGCAATAGGTTGGTGTCAAGGTGGTAGATGGCAATTAGGGACCTGATTGCTTTTGAATGGACTACAGAGGCAGACATCAAAACAAAATTGTATCAAATTAATTTCAACAGTCCTTAGTACACACTGTAGGTGATCTGTAGGTGTCGGTCCTCGTTCTGGTGTAGATAGAGGTGCCATTCTCAGTGGTTATGCCATTAAGTGTTGTTTTTGGCTTTACGTTTGTCTGTTATACAAGAACCTACTGTTAAACTCATCTTTTCTTTATAACAGTCATCCTTTGTCAACCGAGCAGCCTTGGGTCTCTATCCACCTGTCTCCTTTCTTCAAGATTTAAAAGATGCACTGCTAAGTGTAAGTTTGAGAAAGAAACAGCTAGTTTTGAGTGACTATTCAACCTCGTCGCCTGACAAATACTGATGTTATGACAATTCAATTATTGAAGTTGTCAGATTTAAAACAAGATTTCTGTTGAACAATGCGTCTAGGATATATGGACACTTAAAAGTAATTTTTACCAGTCAAAAGAATGGAATCGAAGTATTGTTTACTTGAAAGCTCATTCCATCTATCTCTCTCCAAATCCAGTGTCCTTTAGCATATGTACTTTTAATTTCGAGCTCCTCAAAGTCTGTCTCAATCAGAATGAAACGGAAAACCATTTTGACAAAAATTCGCGGCTGTACTACGACGTGCTGTGCCAGTGTTTTTTTTCTTTTTTTTTCACTAAGCATTTCTTTGCTGATGTCATAAGCGAGCACAATTGGAATATGAAGCAAGCTCGTGCAAATTAGTTTGAATACACGAATTTATTATATACTCAACAAAATATTGCGTTTCTGATTGGTCAATGATGAATGCATAAGTAGGTTATAGAGTGCAATACGGAGAAGTTGCCATGGAAACACCGGGGAAGCGCCAAATTTGAACACCAAATTATAAAAAAATGGCTGACAGCCGGTTTGCTTTGTCAAACCAAAACATCGTTGAGCAACTTAAAGAAAATGCGAAAAACAAAAACACGTTGAAAGCTACACAGACCTGGTTAAATGTCTGGCAAACATGGGCGACTCAACGAAAAGTAAACCCAAAAATGGAAGAATACGAGCACGAACAACTCGATAAAATGTTGGAGTAATTTTGTCGAGAATTTAATAAATAAAAAATCGTATGAGCCTGCTCGTGCATTTCGTGATTTATGGTCACTCGTGATGTTTTGAAAGTTCTCAAATTGCACTCGCCTACGGCTCGTGCAATTTTGAGAACTTTCAAAACATCACTCGTGCCCATAAATCACGAAATGCACTCGCGTTCATACGATTTCCTATGCTTACCAACTATGTTAAACGTCCTATTTTCACGCGTCGCCGTTTGATTCATTTGATTACACATTATCATAACCACACGGCTTGGAACCAATTTCAAGATATTCTGCCGCCCATAAAATAAACGTATTATTCACTTCCGAATAAGCTAATCAGCGAAAAGTACTATTTATTTGACTGTGTAGCATATACTTATCCACAACATTCACTGAGCCTGAGGCGAATAATTGCTAAATATTGACCTACGTCTTAGACTCGCCGTCGACCGCACATATTTAGAAGAAAAGCAGAATTAAAATGATTTTTAAACAAATTTCACTGATTTCTTTAACTTTTATGACATGATTATTTGGATTTGATCCATTCGTAATTTATTTTACAGGTAGCCCCACCTGGACTTCCTGAGGTAACTACAATGGCTTGTGGAACGTGCTCAGTAGAGAATGCCTTTAAATTGGCTTTTATGCATTATAAAGTTAGTAACAATCCTCTATCAACCCTTTCAATCTTTTTAATTTAAATTGTAACTTTGAATTTCCACTTTCACCTTGTTCATCTATTCTAAGATCAAATTGTTCGTATATCTATCTTTAAAAGGTAAGCGTAAAAATCTTAACTTCGCGGTGTGCTTCCCTTTACAAAAGTGTCCCTCAGTTTACGTTCCGAGCTGTCTGTAGTTTAGTTTTAAGTACATTTAAGACAGTTTTCCGAAGATTATGTAACGTTTTGGAATCACAATCAGAGATGAAAATGACATGGTTTCTTGAGCTTAGATTATCAGTTTTGAGTCATTTGTCATTATAATCTGATTCAGCACTCCAGTCTGCTTTCTTTCACATCTGCGAATTCATAATTTGAGGTTACCTTGAATCAAACTCGGCAAGTTATCAGCCTCTTATTTGTACAGTGAGTGCGTGTGTCTGTGTGTTTTTTATCATCTTTTTGTAGAAGATACATTCGAGGAAACGCTCATGATCCCAAGATTTTTATTCGCTCATTTTAGGCTAAACAGCGTGGTAATCCTGAACCCTCCTTGGAGGACCTAACAAGCTGCATGAGATCTCAGGTGGTGTAACTCTTTGAGTTATTTTAATCATTTAAACTTTGAAGATTTAAACACCGGCAGTCCAGCATTATTCTACATATAAAGCTAGTTTCAAATGCGTTACTAACGATATCGTTTTCAAATTTGAAAAACTTGGATTAACTTGATGATGCCGAGCCCGAGGAACAAATTCTTCGCTGGCAACGCTACAACGACACTTATTTTTCTGACTTCGTAGTTCGATTTTTTAGGCCCGTGATCATGGGATATTTTCATGTTTCTGCCACAACGCCAGGATCTTGTGACTATGTATAGAGTAACTCTAGGCAGTGAAATGTGTTTTAAGTTCAATTAACATTTTGTTTTAAAAATTTCAGCATTGCAATGTTATTAAAACCATACTTACTCATCATCACTGTCTTTCAAAGGTCTCAGTCCCTTGGTCTCTTTTCTGTCTCGACAATATAGTGGCAATGCATCTGTTATTGCTGTTTTTATGTTGATCAAAACATCGCCTTCCTGAAATACACTTCCATTGAATAGATCGGTCCATAAATTTATGCTACTTGATAATGAATGGACAAAAATTTCATGGCCCTCGCGATCTTCGGTTCTGAGCGAAAGGATTGACTCACTCGCTTGTTCAGAACTGCTACGGGAATTTCTTCCATCTTTTGTCAGTTCATTCTTGGTTTGACAAAGTTTTACTTTACAAGGAAAATGATTTAATTCAAAGAGCAAAAGTTCATCGCGAAGACTAATCAATGGAGTTAGAAAAGTCATGAATTGGTTTCCTTTATGGCAATTGTGATTTTGCAAAAATTACGACTTGCCCACAAACAATATCACTCTGGTTACTTAACTCTGACGATGCTTTTACTGCCGCGCATAAAGACGAAATAAACGCTTTCTATGACCACCTCAACAAATAGAATGCCGACACACAGTTGACCAACGAAGTTGAAGAGGAAAGAAGTCTCTGTCTTTTGGACTGCTCGATAAGCTGTGACGAAAGCTCACCACGAAAAATAGTTTCTAGGAAACGGTCGCATATTGACAGATAACTAAACGAATCGTCTACAACTTGACATTACTTAAAGCCAAGACTAGTTTGCAACAAACCAGACAGTTTATCCCTCAGAGGAATACCTTGGCCGGCTATGTCTTCCCCAAGAAAAAAAGTAACGATGACCTCATCAGACCAAACAGTAAACTACTAAAACAACTGAAATGAGTGTGAACTCCGTCGAACGCTTATCTCGTAAGACTACTGTACTTAAAGGGTATTTCTGAAACCATCTCGAGCTGAAATAGCTCCACAACGCTATCCACAGGCCGATTACTGCGCGACGACATTTACTAGTGGAGACCAAATATAAAAACGAAAGTGGCATGCAAAGAAAAATAGTTGTGGACCAGCGACTTGGGTCAAATCGCTGATAGACAGTGTCGAAGGGTGTTTAAGTACCTGCGGGTTTGGCACAATAGACAAATTTATTCTGTCTTGAGGGTTGAGCTATAAGGATTTCCTGCTAGATCTTTAGTTGCAAAGGTGTCCCATGAAAATATCATCAGCTGTAGACGTTTCTTTGGTTTAATCAACTGACTTGATAATATAAATTGGCCACCGTAAAGGGTTTCTAAGCTGACGTTTCGAGCATTAGTCCTTCGTCTGAGCGAAAAACGAAGGGCGAACGCTCGAAACATCAGGTCAGAAACTCTTGTAGTTGGAACAAGTGATTTTTGATGCCTAGAACATTTGTTCGTTTTTACATAGTTTAACAAAAGGGAATTTCCTGTACTCCGTTAGGCTCCTGGCACACCACCGTTAACAATTCTTGGTTTTGAGAGAGGATTCCATGGTCGAACTCTGGGTAAGTTAAATTGTTTTAAATACTAGGACACATTCAAGACTGTTGTGGAATACGCATTGATCTGCAAAAACACCAAAAAGACGTTCTTTACCAGACATTTAAATGAGAACATTTTACTTATTATTGTAGCAATGCAATCAAATTCTCAAATGTTAAGAAAGACGTCTCTAAACGTCTGCTTCGTTTATTGCAAGTTTCTTTTCTATGTTGATGTAGACTTTTAACTTTTTGACCTCAACCTTGTTGCGGAAGGTCATTATACCAAACTGTGAGTATCAACTGAGTACTTCGTGTCATTGGAATGATGGCCGGCCAGGAGCGTTTGAATGGTGAACAGATTGGTGCTTTGGACATCGCGGTTTTAATTTTAGGATAAATTAATCTGATTGATTAATAACAGTGGAAATTATGTCCAGCGTTCTCTCAGTAGCAACTCGTTGGTTCCCTCTAGAGGGCTTCCCTCGCGCGAGACAGCCGATTGGTGACACCGTTATATAGCTGGGATAGTTAAGACTGCACCTCAAATGAGTTCTGTATTTGGAAAAATAGGATATTGAATTTAATGAAAGGTAACATTCCTCACCCTTCCCCCCCCCCCCTTCATCTCTCCTTCATAGGCTAGACAGAACCAACGAACCAATGAGAACAATAGTCTAACTCCGAGGTAGAAAAACAGACATTAATCAGTGCGCATAGTGAAAGTGTCACAATGCAATGAATTTGTTCTTTGTTGCTCAGGTGCTCTTTCTACCACTCGATCAAAAGCAATGGCAAGAGTAGACATTCCTACATTTGATTGGCCGAAGGCGCCATTTCCTGTCCTGAAATATCCACTTGCAAACTATGAAAGAGAAAACAAAACAGAAGAGGAAAAATGTTTGGAAATGGTAATGTAATTTGGCAGTAGTTTGAAGTCTGATGATGGTGCTATTGCAATTCTCACAACGTCTTGTGGTTCTGTTTTTGTGGTTTCTCCCACCTATAAGAGACTCGTAAATCTTCGAGATGAGTGAGTGAGTGAGAGAGTGAGCGATGGTAACTTTAGAATTCCGATTTTGACCTTATGTTGACCCGATGTTTCCCAGTGCTACTTACTGTTTGTTTCGGACCATCTTAGTAGTTCGATATGCGCACTCGAGACACATTTGAGTTCTCACCTTTTGTGATTTGTGGGTTATGTCCAATAACATATTATGTTATCATCCTTGTTGTGGCTACTACCTCAGTCTATAATGGGAGACAGTAGCCATGAGGTTATGGGGATGAGAGAACGAGTAGGTGACGGTATATAACAATAGACCTCCGATCTCGACCCAATTTGGAGTATCTTATTAGTTTGACATTCTTACTCGATACACATTTGAGTTCTCCCCTTTTGTGATATCAGGCTTATTGCTGACACTATAGAAGACAGCAGAAGACAATAAACACCTCACGATCATTTAAGGATTGCCTATGATAAAAAACAGTACTTTTCCTTGCTGAAATGTCTCGTGAAACTTAAAGGAATATCAGTAGCTGCATGCAGTCTTAAACTGCTTATTTATTATTCTTGTTTCTCTACAATAGGCTCGTCAAGCTATCATTGATAGTAATAATGCAGGCAAACCAGTTGCAGGAATAATCGTCGAACCCATTCAAGCTGAAGGCGGTAAGAGTGTAAACAACAGGGAATCAAATTTGCTCCTATTTAAAATTTTTGGTAAAAAGAAAAAAAAAAGTTGACACTGGCTAAACGAAACGTCTAGAACAATATATTTTTCGGCCAGTGTCACCTTTTTTTTAACTCGAATTGCGCGCATGCGCAACAGCGAGTTCTAGATACGATGTGGGGAATGACACTCACTCGCTCGCTCGATTGTTCGATTCCTGTAAACTTTTTTTCGATTTTAGGCTTTTGAGTGCATTTGATAGTGGCGAGCAATAAACAAACGAAATGGCGACCTTTGTTGTTAAGAATAGTGGTGGGGTGACAAAGAAGCCAATGATAATCTTAAAAGAGTTTTTTTTTTCGTTTTAGTTTCAACAAGCGGCGCCAGTGACTGGCAGGCATGCAAGGATTCACACTGAAATAACGGAACAACCTTCGTTTTTCATAAAATTGTAATTTGCAATCCTTAAACTTGAGAACAATCCCAAGATTCATTGAAAATTTCACTTACTGCGAAGCGCTCGGAGTTTACAGATGTTCAAAAGCTTTTTCTGTTACGGCGTGAGATCGAGGACAAAATCGATCATTACGTTTCGTATCGTGTGTTTTTTCCGTGTGAAGCAACAGAACATGCCGGCGACTAACGAAATTACAAGTTAACACGAAAATCAAATAACACCTAAACAAACAATTTTAGCTACCGATTTTCAGTGAATTTTTAAAGAACAATTTTCTTTTACGTTTCAAGACAATTTGAAGATTCAAAATACATATTACGTACTAAAATGCGAAAGTTACACACCACAAAATTGATAAATAGGCCTGAAATGAAATTCTATCTTGTTATTGATTATACGTTACCCAGCACGTGACTAAAATCTACCCAGGCGGAGATCCAAAATGACGGTGGCAGTCTTGGCTTAGTGATATCACTCAAAACTCGTTCCCGTTTGTCTCATTTGATAAAGAGGGAATCGTTAATGTTTTCATTAAGACAGTATTGCCTTGATTTTCTAATATTTACAATGATAGACAGTAAATTTCACTTTTCACCCACATTGACTTCCAACCTTTTCTTTTGAACCAGAAACAGAAATGATATACGTTTAAAACACATGACATCATCCACCCTTGTCAAATGCAATAGCATGATCATTTCAATTGTAATGCCTTCTTATCCCAAGGTTACTTTGTTTCTTTGCTACATTAGCGAACACTGAACTACTGCTCGTACTCTAGATATGACAATCAACCATAATATACCCTAAACCAGATAACATTAAACATAATCCAAAGAATCGTGTGTCAATTCACGAGTTTGCTCACAGAGCACTTTGATTTAATTCTTTTTACCAAAATTTTTAATATGCCTGGCTACACACCGAATATTTTTTGCTCCTATTTATATTATTATATTTCTTGAAATATTAGATTTTCTTTCAGGAGATAACCATGCAAGTGCTGACTTCTTTAAATCTCTTCAGAGGATCGCTAAAGAGGTGAGAATCCAGTGATCCTGGTTACTAGAGAATCCCATCTATCCATGAAATTGGGTCGTCATGAGTGGCTGTACATCTATACTTACATATGCACGCAAAATTTTTCACATACACAACAAAAGTGACTAAGTATGCTGGTTGTTTCCACACGTTAACGTTCAGTTAAATCTATTGAGTGTAACGTTCTTTTATTTTTTGATTTGTTTTTATGTCGTTAACAGCACACCAGTTCACGCGAAAGCAAACTAACATAGAAAGATCGTTATTACTATTATTGTTATTATTATGATCTTAACTCTTTTCTGGCAGTTTGATGCTCTGTTTATCGTTGATGAAGTACAGACAGGATGTGGAAGTACCGGTAAATTCTGGTAAGTATGAATATTAACCTCTATTAACCGAGCTCGAACGCGTCTTTGAAAATTATTAGTTTGAGATCGCCACGCTGGGTACCATTATGACCAAGGGCTAAATTCCCTGTTGTAAGGACCTTGCTGCGCTTGGTGCGTACGACATGACCTCGAGTGAAACATTTTCCTTCCCACACAGTCAGCAATCACATAATGTAGCGGAGGTAGTGAGTAGTTCCACCTAGACGTAATAATGACGCATTCCTAATGTTTCCTTCTTCCTCAAAATATATGCGCAAATGACGGGTTCTGATTGTTATACTCTGCAATTTTTTTTTATCATGGAAACGAAACTCGCCCAAAAATTTCAAACCAGTTTTTGGTCGCGATGAGAATTGCAACGTGTGAACTGCAGAGTGCTAGTTTTCTTCAGACGGTGAGGGCTAGTGGTTGCCCTATGTTGCATTATGCTTTGCTGTGATTGGTTGGTTTTCAAAAGCTGTCATTGGCGCATTTCGATGATGAATTCCCTCATCGGTCCACTGCCGTGCCGTTGAGTCGCGGCTTTCTTTTTTGATCAAGGGGATCCATGTTTTTGGAGTTGCCATATCAGCCTCGTTAACCCTGCATGTGAAAAACTGTGGTGACCTCGATCATTAAATGTTAAATCACTGCAGAGCGTGCAGCGTCCCGTGTTGTATACGTGTTGTTGTCTACGTTTTAGCGAGTCAGATGTCTCAGTTATGCCCCTTGATTCTTATCTGTATAGGTCTTTTAGTTCGTAAATTTTGTTGCCTTTACACGAAATTCTCTTAATCATTTTGTTTACAGGTATACATAATACATTTTCCTTACTGAAATTTTAGTAACTGCTCAATATTTTTTCTCAGTTTGACTTGAAGTCTTCTTTAAGAAAGAATTAAGGAAAATGACATCTGACACGCAGGAGCCGCCTTTTTTACGATTTTGCACATGCTAAGAACATAATGAAAGCCAAAAATTTATATACGATATCTTTTTATTGACCCGGCAGGGCACACGAACACTGGGGTCTTATTGAACCTCCTGACATAGTGACCTTCTCAAAAAAGATGCTAATCGGTGGGTTCTACCATAGGCCAGAAATACGAGTTCAGCAGGTTAGTTTCTTTCCAATAGAGAAACGTGTTGCAGTTTTATTTTGCAAATATTGTTATCACAAATATTGAATATGATTAGTATGTGCCGCAATGTTGTATTCTGTGCGAAATTTGTTCTCTCATTTAGAATGATTTACTCCAGCTGTAACCATACGTACATTTTTGCTCATTTGTCTCAGTCGCAGTCTGTGCACTGATGTTGGTGAAGTAAGTTGTACCCAATGCCAAAGCAGGATTGGTGATTACCCTTCCATAAATCAGAGCTCGCAGGTCATATCATTCCGTTGTAAATATATCAGTCCGGTTATATCAGTCGCTTCCTACCTGTATCCCGCTTTTGTGGTGGACGTTGTCCTGATGAAATTTAAAGGAAACTCTCGGTTCGTTTTTTAGAAATATCGGTCCGCTTATTCTGTAAGAGTGCTCTGTTAGGACTGGGACTGGGAACGAGACGACCGCTATTCACAACATGCAAAGCGCCATGTCTGGTATCCACCAAGACTATTAGACATTAAATCAGCAGGAAGCAATATATAAGCAACACTCCCATGTGCTGTGTCTGTGGTGGTAGTTACCGTTCAGTGTGGAAAGTGGTCAGATACTAGTCGACGCTTGCGCTGAGCTCACCAAAAAATTAGCAACTTCAAAACTACTTCATTTGTTTTTTTGGTAATTGTTTCATAATCCGACAGTTTCTATTATTTGTTTCGTAGCCACTACGTATCTTTAACACGTGGATGGGGGATCAAAGCAAACTTGTTCTTTTAAAAGAAGTTGTTAAAGTGGTGCGAGAGGAAAGCTTACTTCAAAGAGTACAAGAAAGTGGCAGGGTTTTGTTGAATGGCTTGGAACACATGCAGGTGATCACATCTTTAATGTGATGTGGTGTGTTGTGATGTAGTCATTGTGTGTTAGGTGATGTGCTGTGGTTCGTACAGTGTCAGTACTATATAGACTAGTGTTCGTTTTGGACAAAGTAAGAGAGGAGTAAATATGCTATTGTTTTGAATCTTACACAAAAAAGTATTCAAGGTTTAGTTCATTGTTCAATTGCACTTCGTCCCTTGGTTTTAAATTTTTAACCCTTTAACTCCGAAATTCTAAGTAGTAATTCTCCCTACTGAGTTTCGTTAATTTTCTTGCACCGACACCAGTGAATAGTTTTTAGTATACACTAAAACAGTGAGATAATTCTGCGAAAAAAGACGATTCTAACTCATTGATTCCTGCAACTGTTAAAATATTATCGGGCGCAAGTCCCGCAAGCGTTGCTCGGAGGTGAATATGAGCGCGGGTTATAAAACAAGCTGTTATAAATCATTTACTTTGAGGAAATAGTTTTTCCAAATTTTTGTGATACACAAGGATAAGATTGTGAGGTCGATTTTTATCACGTGATAGTAAATAAGGGCAGAGCCCACTTCCGCCTATTTCCTTTTATTATCTGTCGCCCAATAGATAGCGAGTAGCGTAGCCAATCAGATTTTTGCTCCTGTGATAGAACAGCCAGTGGATTCATGCTAACTTACTAATAGAGTCCATATTGCTGTGCGTATGTTCAAAAATTCAGTAGAACTCCGCTAACTCGAACTCTCACCGGGGAAACGAAAAATGGTTCGAGTTAGTGCGGTATTTGAGTTTTCGACTGAGATTGCCGGTTGAATTTCAATTATCCCTTTGATAATTAATAAGGAATCATGTTCAAGTTTTACCATTCCTGCGCAATTGTTAGTCCTTTTCGTACATTTAATTTGTTTATAACAGCTTTTTGATAAGGACGTTTAGTTTGGGAAGGTTAGCCAAATGTGTTACGTTTCCCACACATGTTCTCACGTTCGTGTGATTAAAGATTGAGACGTGTCAATTAGCTATCTTTGACGTTTATCGACCGCCGAATTCTCAGGGTAAAGTTAACCGAGTTCGTGTCAGCTGATCGTAAATGACTGAGGAATTGGGATCAAATCCAAGGAAACCGGATCTTGTTCGAGTTTGCGGGGTTCTACCGTAGATCACAGATGACGTCAAAAGGTGGTAGAACAAAAAGGTGATATTGCTGTTCTTACCTGATTTTGACGTCTTATGTGAATGTACAGACCTAAGGCAACATGGAATCTACTTGTTTTATTTGATAAAAAGGCGAAATGTTGTTAATGACGACGTCAACTATTTGTCTGTTCTTCAGTAGATCATGAGTAAAAAACCAATGAAAATGCGTGTATAATCCAGCTTATCATAAAACAGTCAATACTATAAATCTACTAGCATTCTATCACAAATGCTGTAATCTCATTGGTTTCGCTACTCGCCATCTATTCCGTGATTGATAGTGATTAAAGTGAGGAGTGAGAGGCGATGTGCGGTAGCAAACTTTTTTTCATCACTTAGGGGAGAACTCTAGTCTGATGTTTTTCTAAGATTTTCTTAACATGTTTATTTAATATCCTTTTGTAACTACTTACAGGTGAATTTTAACGAGTAGTAATGAGGTTGTTCACACAATATTTTTTTATACTCTAGGAAAAATATCCGGGATTGTTTTCTCGTGCCCGTGGTGTAGGAACATTCTGTGCAATCGATTGCACCGATGCAGATACTAGAGCAGAATTTCTTTCAAAGATGAAAGCCAATGGTTTGTATCCAAGTCACGGAAGGGGGCGGTTTGAAAAGGGTTCTATGGGTGCGTTTGACTTTCCCGCCCTCCCTCACTCCCTCTTTTTCGAAGAAAGCTACCTGGTAACCCACTAAATTTGACAAAAACGTTATATTAGGACCCCTCTACTAAGAAATCCTGCTGACACATTCGTGACGAAATACTCTCAAAAATAAAAAAATTAATTGAAAGTTCGATACAAGGGTAAAATTGGACGTGGATTGTTGAAATTGGACGTGGATTGTTGAAATTTCTCATGACCTACAGCTGTGTACCTTTGTTGATGGAGTTTCTAGTGATATTATGTCCCATTATCATCTTCAATCAAAGGGAATTTCTCGCAAGTAAAGATAAACTTACGTTATCCACATAGACGCGGACGCTTCCTCGAGATAGCTTTACATTTGGACAGCGGGTAGATTAGCATATTTGGTTTGAACTTGGAAATGATCAACTTAATTTACATTTGAACGAAATTCGTTAGAAGTGTGCTGCACCAGATCCAACCTGTCCTGGAGCTTGGGCACTTTAAAATTATTGAGTTTCTGAGGCTGTTGTCCTGATAGTTAAGACTGTTAAAATTTTTGTTAAGTAGGAAAGTTTCAGATTTCTTTGTATTTGATTGTCTTCATTCACAGAGAAACTGCAATCAGAATTTAACTATTGTTTCGTTTTTCCTTTCCGTCAGGTGTGGAGATGGGAGGTGGGAGTGGGGAAGTAAGCATCCGCTTCAGACCAACATTGACTTTTTCACAACGTCACGCAGATATTCTGTTTGAAGCAATGGACAAAGTGGCCTCCCAAATGCGATGATGTTGGATGTCGTTTACTCTCGAGTGAACCATACTTCTCTTTGAAATTTGTTTCAAGTGCAGTGATTTTTTTGAAGGAAAACTGTCAACGAACAAAGTTATTTTGATTTCCGGCATTTTTTAAATCTAAATTATGTTATGTCGCAATGACATTGTACTGATGCTATATAGAAGTAAGGTTAAAAATTCTATTCCATACCGCACTCTGTTAAATGGAGGTGAAAACTATGATTTCGTGGCCCTTTTGTGTTATATTAGGAGGTTACAGACTTGGAAGGTTCAGGAATACACCCCAGTGGCTACCTAAATCTAAGTGCACAACTCAGATTACCATTCGCAAATTTCTGACGTGTTTATTGGCTTTGTAGTAAGTTTTGCGACGTCGTCCTAAAGTCTTAAGGGATTTTCGTTACCAGAAGGACAAGCATGAATTAAGTGATTTTGAATTGCTCAAGCAGTAGTTTAGAAGTGGAGAATGTTCAGCTCTTGGACTGTTTAAACAATGCAACTGAACTCTCATTTGATTAAATAGGGTAAGTTTGTAAAGAAACTGTGGTGCTGCGTGGGAGGGAGAGTAAAACAGGGTAATTTAGTATTATCAACTGAGTTGATAGCATAATCGGCCATTGTGAAGAGCTTAAAAGCTGACGTTTCGAGCGTTAGTCCTTCGTTAGAGGGATTGGAGGAATTATGAGTTGTGTGTGGGTCTATATGCAGAAAATCGAGCTATGCTGTTCATGGAATGTGGTGACATTCCAAAAATAAAACAAAAATAAACTACGTGAATGAAAGTGATCCTCGCAGTAATTTGCACTACTTGAGCAGTATTGAAAATAAGGCCTGAAAAAAATTGAGGCCCGTGTGGGACTTGAACCCATGACCTCTGCGATACCGGTGCAGCGCTCTACCAACTGAGCTAACAAGCCACCTTGGAGCTCGTCAAATAAACCCGTGAAGTGACGAATAAACGGCTAAGAATATATGAAAGTCATATATTTGAACTGCGGATAAAGACGTGAATGAAAGTGATCCTCGCAGTAATATGCACTACTTGAACAGTAGTGAAAAGACGTGAATATTCAAGTCTCGTACAGGCCTGAATTTTTCTCAGGCCTTATTTTCACTACTGCTCAAGTAGTGCACATTACTGCGAGGATCACTTTCATTCACGTCTTTATCCGCAGTTCAAATATATGACTTTCATATATTCTTAGCCGTTACAAAATAAACTAGTTGAATGAAAAGCGCTCGTTGATACCGTGGGGACTAAGAGTACCGATTTGAAAGATAAGTTTTTCTTCTAGAGCTTTGCGGCTTTCCCGAACTGTCTGATGCAGAGAAAGGCAGCAAAAAGCCATATGCTGCTTAGAATGATTAGGGAGATTAAGGGGTCTAGCGACTGGTTTGGATGCGTCCATCTTTCTACGTCGCGAGGGTGTTCTCGGAATCGGTCACCAAGTCGTCTTCGTGTTTCACCAATGTATGAGTTTCTGCAATAAGTACAAGTTATGCAGTAGATGACAATAGGGAACTTAAGATCCGAGGACGGCGGATGTCTACGACGAGGGGGGACTGAGAAGAGGTTGCCGTCGCAAGGCGTGAAAAATCCTTAAGAGACCAAGTCGAAGGCGGGGGCGGCATTGTTTATATATTTTCGATTTTTATCATAAATTACTTCAGTCATGGCTTCCTTTAGAGAGATGCGTAGCATTCTTCTGCAAAGTTTTGAGGGCAGAAGGCATAATTCAGCCATGTTGGCCGATTCTGGTCTTCTTGATGAACTCGAGCAACATGCTTTCTCAACAACAAGAGAACCAATGGCTCTCCATGGCGACACGGCCTATCCTCTGCGTGTTTACCTCCAGGTACCTTACAGAGGTGCAGAAATTACACCACAAACGGAGCTACACAACAAAGCCATGAGTTCCGTTCGCATGTCTGTCGAGTGGCTTTTCGGGGACATTGTAAATTATTAGATTACTAGAGGTTTTATGATAATTTGAGACTGCTGCTGCAGCATTAGCGTGAACATCTTCTGAAATTTTTGCATTTGTTCTTGTTGCTGTTTAGTTTGCTGCTGCATGACCTGCATCAAATCCTGTTGCTCTTTGGACTGCTCCTTCTTCTTACTTTCAGCCTCTAATCGCTGCTTCTGTAGCTGCATTTCTTCCATTTTCCATTTCTACATGAGATCGTTCTTTTCTCGCAAATATGCCACCATGTCACTGCCACTTCTTCGACGTTTTGCTCTTGCTGCTGTTTCATTCTCTAACTCATCTTTTCTTTGTCTTTTCTGTGTCCCGCCAAGGTTCTCTAGAGCTCTGTATCTCATTTCCGCTGCTTTGGCACTATCGACTTTCTTTTTGTCATTTTGCGCTGTTTCTTCAACCACAGCTTCTTTTTCTACTATCTCCTCAAGTGCTTTTTCAACGTCACTCAAATCTGTATCTATTCCACTTGCCTTTTCTTCATCTCGCATCTTTGCTCTAAATTTGTCGCTCAAAGGAGTTCATCGTTCTCTAACAGATCGCTTCGTCACTCTGAGTTGGGGATGTTGAAGGCTGTTCAGATTGTTCGCTATTTTATCCCAAATTTGGCCCCTTGCAATGCTTCCTTTCTTTGCCTTGAATGGTTCAAGAACGAGAATCTCCTGACAAAGAATATTGTCATGTTGTACAGTCCACTCCATGTTGGTTCTAAAGATAAAAGTCAAATGTTAACGCTTATTTTCTTTTTGTTTGTGTTGCATGTTGTTTGTCTTTTTTTTTTTTTTTTACTGCAGAAAAAACCCTTTTCTGTTCACCAAATATGCAAGGCACTTTCACTTTCAGAGAGGTTATCAATTATTAAGCGGGGAAGCGTAATTTGTGTTGAGTTTCACCACATTCATTGCTAATAACGTGAAGAAAAGAGAATAAGAGAACTTACTGAGCAATCTTCTTGGCACTCGTGTCGGCTGCAACCATGACCTGTTTAGTGGAAAAGGAAAAAAACATGTTTTTTCTCGAAAATTAGGTCACAGAAGAGTAGGCAAACGAATTAAATATATTTTTGACTCCATAATGTGCAAAATATTCGAAAATTTTAAAAGATATTTTATAAAAACACTGTAATCAACTCACGTTTTGTACGAAACGGCAAACTAGTTGTTTTGACGTCGCAGACAACACAGCTACGGCTGGAATTTACGGGGAACAGCTACCGAAAGTAGGTAAACACACATTCAAACTTCCGCCCGCCGTCGTAGACATCCGCCGTCCTCGGATCTTAAGATCCCTGCTACTACACGCCTAAGTATTTTGTTTTTGGCGGGCACGACGGGACCCATCCCAGTCTTACTCTTCTATTGCCGTCGCCATTCTAGCTTCCGTCCTGGTATCTTAAGTAGTTCCCTAATGGCGGAGGTGCAAGTGAAGTGATCAGTGATCTTGATCCTTTAACTCCCAGACCAAATTTGTACTTCTCCTTACTGTGAACCATACAATTCTTATGATGCTAGTTACGAGAATTTAGTATTGGATCAACTAATTATCCCCAAATCGATAGTTTTCTTTATTCTGATCACTTGACTGGTCGATATTGTATTAATATCGTAAGGAGAAATTCTGTCTTGGTCACTCATGGGAGTTACAGGGTTAATGGATCTCTTGGGTCCCGACATTTTCTCTACGTTATGAATGAAAGGGCAAGTTTTGCATTGGGAGCGAGTGCATTTGAAATTTCTAGGTCGGTCATTGGTTTGAAATAACTTCTGACCAAAAGGTTACCAATATTTTGTTACTTTTGAATGAAATTAGAGGAGGTTGCGAAGTGATAGTATTGAATTGTTTAGAAGTAATTTAAAGTTTTTAAGAATGATAGATTTAACTGCGGGGTTGTGAGGGTCAAATGTGGGAGTGAATGGAATGCAATCAGTATTTTCCTTCTCGGGCGTTTGTGGTGCTGACTGTCGATCAGTTTGTTGGTAGTGGCCCGCTTGAACGACAGAAATAGGGAAGCCACGTTCATCGAAAAACTGGCTCATTGCCTCTGGCGGACTTTTCCGAAAAATCAGAGTCGTCACTACGTTAACGACGAAGTCTGAGAAACTGTGAGAAAGGTACGGAATTCTTAACGTGTGATGGGTGCGAAGATGAATACAACAAATAGCTGTGTGAATCTGTAGGTTTGTAGTAAACATTAGAGCATAGACCGTTGTCTTCAAGCGAAATCTTGACGTCTAGAAAAGCTAAAGAAATGTCGGAAATTCCCAGGTATATTTTAGAGCCGGGTGAAAGGAACTGACGGCGGTTATAATTTAAGTGAGCTCTTCTCTGGTAGAGGAGATAGTAGCGATGCAGTCGTCAATGCAGCAACCGCAGAGTTCAGGTTTGCGGCTGTTGTAAAGAATGGAGAATTGGTGTTCGATAAACCCAACAAAAAGATTGGCGTAGCTGGGTCTCATTTTAGTACCCATGGCTACGTCATTAATTTGTTTGTAGTAGGTGACACCGAATGAAAAGCGACTGAGAGATAGTACTGGCTCGGCTTGACAGAGTAGTGTTTCAGAGCTAGGTTCCTTAACAGTGCGTTTATCGAAAAAATGTTTGAGGGTCCGGAGACCTTCATCATTGAGAATGACAGTATAAAGAGAAGTGATATCGATGGTGAAAAGAAGTTTGTTTTGGCTTTTCGTTCAGTCATGATTGTGGTGCAAGACAATTCTCAAACAGAGAATTCAGTTGTGTGTGGTACTCAGTTTATAGACCAATCATAGAACATGGTAAGGCAAAATAGATGTACACTTTTAGGTGTATGTTAGTCTTCATTTACTGAACATTCTTCCATTAGTTTCAAACACCAGGAATCTCAACTGAAATCAACCCTTAGAACAACACAGCAGATTTTTAGGGGAAAACCGTACCTGCTCAATTATACATTCATGGCGTTACATTCATACAAAACTGTTGATCAGTTTAACCCCAGTAATTAGCACATTTGACTTGTCTTGCAGAATTTTTTTTTTTTAAATCCATTAGAAATAACTTCCCATGTATATTGACATGATAGCTTAAATACTTCATTACATCAGCAGAGCCTTTGTCAAAATAAAACAAAAAAAAGAGCCACTTAAATTGAACCCTCCCCTCCTCATAATTTTCATTTACCCCTCCACCACTATTTAATAGACAATGAAATGACAAGAAATGACTCAAGTTTATTTACTGAGCAGCATACATAAAACTTGATTTACCAATCAAACTGAGAGCCTATAAAACACCAAACAACTCAAATTAAAACAAATGAGAAGCAATAGAGGTGGGAAGCCTCCAATGTAATTTCACAAAGCACATAGTCATCTGATCTCCTCTCCATTTGGTAGAATACTGTAATATAGAAATTATCATTAAAAAAGTGGTTTACTTTAAGTTGCTTCAGACACAACAATGAACAAAACAACAGACAATTCACAGGAAAAGCAGTCAGTTTCAGTAGAAAGTGAAACCATTTACATCTGAGTGCTGGGCTTGGCTGAGTACCTTGCTCGTGTTAATGTATATCTAGTGCCTTGGATATGAACTCTACGGCATCTTCTACAGTGAAAACCTTTTCAGCCTCTTCATCAGAAATTTCAATACCTAAAGAGAAAAATGCAAAAAATTAATTGTTCAATTTAAGTACTCAGTAGTCAGACTAAAATCATCTTCTGGTGAATCAGTCAAACACTGCCATAATCAGAATCTTACACAATGATCACTAGTTAACATTTTTCACAGAAGCAATTTTCTCACAAACTGTCTAAAGTTAACTTGTGTGGTCAAGAGGTCAAAAACTATCAAGCTATGTCAACTTTTTGCTTTAATAACAGCAAAAGTAGCTTGTCCACATCCTAGGATTTCACACTGTGCCCACAACACATTTTTGTTTTCTTAATTACAGATCATACAAAACTACTTAAAGGGGTTTCTTAGCTCAGTGATGCACAATGAAACCAATTTCTACTACTGTTGAACACTAGCCTGACAGCAGTTCCTCATTATTAGTGCTGCATGATGCACATCTCTTCCCCAGCTGGAAGATTTGAGACAAGTTTAGGAGAGGTTTAGAAGGGATCTGGCTCCAATAATGAAAGCCTGTAAGAATACTAGGGCTCTTTTCATGCTATATTTGTTATTAAAGCAAAATTTCTCACCAAATTCATCTTCCAGTGCCATGACAATCTCCACTACATCCAAACTGTCCAAACCAAGATCGTTGACAAAGTGACTCTTACTCGAAACCTTTACAAAAGAAAACGGCAAAAAAATAGAGTTAAAAAAAGGAAGTAAGATTTTTTTTCCTTTCAAAGTGTTGCCCACATAATACAACTAAGGATGACCACATGTCAAGCTATGTCAACACCCATACCACTGGAAATACCAACCACCAACAGAAACACAGAGGCATTCTGTGGAGGCCCAGGAGACTCTCAGCAGAAACAAATTTTGTCTGTGACAGGCCTCTGTTCAATTTGCTAGCAAGCAATTTAGATTTCAATTTTTTCTTTCCCTTTTTTTTTTTTTTGTTTTTTTGTTTTTTGTTATTCTAACTCAAAAGTGGCTTAAGCAAGCAATGACAGAATACATTAAAGGTTGCTGGTTGGGTGTGAGCAGCAAAAATTGCTCCCACAACAATTCTTAAATAAATTTAGTAAATTTATTAGCCATTCTGGTATATTTCACTTACAGCCAGGCTCCTTTTTTCACTATTACCTTGACCCTCTTCACCTTCTTATCTCTCCCCATACACTACCTAGTTTTGAGCACAGACAGGTGATGAAGATCACCATACGCAATCAGGAGATGCTAACGCAATTGAAATTCAAGAACTACATACAAGATTTTTTGTCATGAAAACATAATTGCTGTGGCATTTATGGTGGCATATTATACTTGGCTAGTCATTCTTTAGCATGCTAAACAATTCAATTCAAAAATAAGTTCTTGTCGATAAAATGAGTTCCTTTCAATATTTCACAACAATGTTTCTTGGAAAATGTCATTAACATTTCAATGCTCAGTTTGACATGTCAAATATTTTTGAAAATTTAGCCCTTGAGGGTCCACCATATCTGAAAGGGTTAAAACTGGTAAGTAAATAACATTACCATCTTTTAATCCAATAATCAGGAAATGGACTAAAGGTACGCGCTTCCAAATCAATTTTCAAGTTGCTCTTGGCGAAAATACTCCTGTAAGATCACACCGACATAATTCCAATAAAATGCAAAATATTCACCTTTTCAGGATTCACTTTGTCAAAAAGTTTTAAAACATCCATCGCCCGTGTCTGAATTTCGTCTCTTGTCAATGCCGTTCCTGCGTCAGCGAACATGCGAACACCCACAAGAGCAGGTCGCATTTTTTCAAAGGAGTTACTCCCAGGAAATGTACTCTGCAGGTGTTTGTTAGAAGCAAAGATTACTCGTGGTAAAGAGCAAACAAGGCGTGTGTGCCGTCCCCTTGACAAAGAGTGACAAAAGAGACCTCTACCAAGACGTCGACACATGCTGGTCGCCATTTTCAGTTCTACGACAACTACCTTGATGAATTGTGGGAATATCAATCGACATTAGTTAGGCAGGTACGTCATGTATGGGTAATTACTATGTCCACAATACATATTATGTTCAGTACTTTACACGAATATAATGTCCTATATCCTCACTTGGATGTTTATTTGTACCCAATTCATTGACCAGCTCCCAGTTGGCTTGTTAGCTCAACTGGTAGAGCGCTGCACCGGTATCGCAGAGGTCATGGGTTCAAATCCCGTACGGGCCTGAATTTTTTTCAGGTCCTATTTACACTACTCGTTTCAGTAGTGTTCTTTGCTGCGAGGATCTTCTAATTTCATCTCTCCACCGCAGTGCAAATATGTGAATTTTCATATATCTAAATTCTTCATTCACTTGGATGTTTATTTGTACCCAATTCATTGACCAGCTCCTAGTTGGCTTGTTAGCTCAATTGGTAGAGCGCTGCACCGGTATCGCAGAGGTCATGGGTTCAAATCCCGTACGGGCCTGAATTTTTTTCAGGTCCTATTTACAACTACTCGTTTCAGTAGTGTTCTTAGCTGCGAGGATCTTCTAATTTCATCTCTCCACCGCAGTGCAAATATGTGAATTTTCATATATCTAAATTCTTAATGTCCTATACTTTACATATAATATCCCACACACATACAGCCATACACAGCGATACAGGGCTATAAACAGCTATATACAGCTATACACAGCTAAACAGAGCTGTAGCAGGTAATTTAGTGTTAACAACTAGGTTGAAAACGTAAATTATTTACCGTAAAGGGTAAAAAAGCTGAAGTTTCGAGCGTTAGCCTTCGTCGGAGCGATTAGAGGAATTGTGGGTTGTGTGTGGATTTATATGTAGAAAGTGGAGCTACGCCATTGGTGGGAATATGGTGACGAGAAAACAGGAATAATGGCGTGGCGTGGCGTGGCGTGGCGTGGCGTGGCGTGGCGTGGCGTGGCGTGGCGTGGCGTGGCGTGGCGTGGCGTGGTGTGGCGTGGCCATGGGTACTAAAATGGGACCCAGCTACGCCAATCTTTTTGTAGGTTTTATCGAACATCAATTTTTTAGCCAATACCACGGCCCAAAACCTCAACTCTACGGTCGCTACATTGACGATTGCATCGGCGCTACCTCTACCAAAGAGGAGCTCACTCAATTTATAACCGCCGTCAATTCCTTTCATCCGGCTCTTAAATATACCTGGGAAATTTCCGACACTTCTTTGACTTTTCTAGACATCAAAATTTCAATTGAAAGCAACGGCTTATGTACTAGTGTTTACTACAAACCTACAGATTCACATAGTTTTTTTTTTTTGTTTTTTTTTTTAACAATTTTATTTACAAGACGATCACTTACACTACTTACAGCATTAATTACACTTACACTGTACTTGCTACTAACACTACTGATACTTACACTTACACAAATTATGCATACACTACATTACGATACATGTATTACAATACTATTAACATTAATTTAATTTACGGTTGGCGTGTTTACAAAGTTCTTTTCAATTAAAAGACAATCACAAGTAAACATAAAGGTCTCAAAAATGAAGTTAAGTATAAGTCTAACCTAAAAAACAGCAGTATGAAAAATTAAAGTAAAAAAGCCCACGTGCGATAAAATTTCGGAAGTTCTTTTTTTGCGGTCGCGATCTCTTTTAGGATTTCAAGTTTTCCCGTGATGAACAGTAGGAAGATTTGAAAATCTAAGATGTCTCCGCAAAGGCTTGTGCAGAAAATGTGATATTTGGCTAACAATAGGCAATAATTTAGGACTTGCCAATGCTTTGTCCTATAATGCCAGCCATAGAGTATATGACTTGTGGATAACGTTATTGTTTCATTTGTTTTTTGGTGCCACCAGTCTTGAAACAGAATCCAGAAGTCGAGTATTAGTGTGCAGTTTATTAATAGGTGATGCAACGTTTGTTTTTCTGTATTGCATAGGTTGCATAAGGGGCTCTCTGAAATGCCGTCTCGGTAAAGAGTGGCGCGAGTTGGAAGCACGTTATGAATCACTTTATACTGAAACATTATTATTTTAACTTCGTTTGTTACTTTAAATGGCATAAGATAAACGTTCTTGATGGTAGTTTTTGTAAAACCGCGGCGTAGAATTTTGGTTTCGGCAGTGGGAGGAACAAAGACGGTGTTTAAAAGAGAAGAGTAAATAGAACTGGTTCTTAGGCTGTTTACAGTAGTGTTCGCGTGTGTGACGTTTGGAATAGGGTTTGTAAGAATAGCTTTCCAGTCTTTTGGGATTGCGTTGACCAAGCCATAGTATGTGGTGAAAGGCACATTTAAATTAAATTTTGTGACAAATTCATGCCACTTCAAAAATTTCTGATTTTGGTTTAAAATGTCGCTTATCTTAGTAATACCGGCGTCATACCAAGTTTGGTAAAAGACAGATTTTTTTCCTATAAGAATTTTTCTGTTATTCCACATTATTTCGTTTGGAATCGATGCCCGTTGAGATTTTAAACTCGCAACAATAATCTAACACTTTTTTTGTAAAATGCATGAAGCTTATCATCGAGGTCTAGTGTGCTTGGTGTAAAGTTGCATTTTGTTAGAAAAGCAAGACCACCATGTTTGTGTAAGAGCTGGTTAGGAATAATTTTCCAGGAGGCTTGTGAGTCATCTTGAATTCTGTTGACCCAAGCTATTTTGAGTGCTTTTTCCATGATATTGAAATCGCACATTTTCAAACCGCCATCTTTCCTTTCTCCAATTATGGTGTTTCTTTTTATTTTAGGGGGTTTTCCTGCCCAAATAAAGTTGAAAGTTAGCTTATTTATTTCTTGGATATACTGATCTGGAACAGGGAGCACGGAGGCTGAGTAAATTAACTTAGATATCCCAAGTGTTTTAACTATGTTTATCTTTCCATACAGAGTTAGATTTCTCCGTTGCCAAGTGATTAGCATTTTCTCAAGATTACGTATTTTTTCACCGAAGTTCAGTCTATTAGCACTTTCTTGGTTATGAGAAAAATAGACACCAAGGGCATTGACAGGTTTTTTTGGCCATTTAAAACCAAAGGGTTCATCTATTCTGTCTTTCCATTCGCCTAACCACATTGCTTCGGTTTTAGTTGTGTTTATTTCTAGGCCAGAAAGTTCTTTAAACTCATTTAAAACCTTCAATAGACTCACGACGGAATCGAGGTCACGAACAAATACTGTTGTGTCGTCGGCATATTGACTTATTTTAAGCTCATGCTTGTTGACTTGGATACCTTTAATAGTAGGATCATTTTTTATGGCTTTAGAGAGGAGTTCTATGCCGAGAACGAAGAGAACGCCAGACAAAGGGCAACCTTGCCTGACTCCCCGCTGTAGGGAGAAAAAAGTTGAGGCATGACCGTTATTCAGAACACAGCTAGTAACATTATTATAAAAAATTTTTATCCAATTTTGGATGTCGTGGCCGAAGTTGAAGAGCTGCAACGTTTCTAAGAGATAGTTTCATTCAATGGAATCAAACGCTTTTTTGAAGTCCAAGAAAATGGCAATACCTTTTTGATTTGTTTTATCTGTGTAATGTATTAAGTCATAAATTAGCCTTATATTTTCACCAATGCAGCGGCCTTTAACATAACCAGTTTGATCAGGGTTTACTAAAGTTGGCAAGACATTTTCGATTCGCTTGGCTATAACCTTAGTGAGAATCTTGTAGTCGACGTTGAGAAGTGAGATGGGCCTTAGATTTTCCAGAATAGTTACTTGTTGTATTTATCCTCACATCCATCACACGTCAAGAACTCCATACCTTTTTCACAGTTTCTCAGACTTCGTCGTTTATGTAGTGACGACTCTGATTTTTCCGAAAAATCAGAGGCAATGTGCCAGTTTTTCGATAAACGCGGCTATCCCGTTTCTGTCGTTCAAGCGGGCTACCACCGTGCCCAACAAATCGATCGACAGACAGTACTACAAACGGCCGAGAAGGAGAACACTGACAGCATTCCATTTACTCTTACATTTCACCCTCACAACCACGCAGTTAAATCTATCATTCTTAAAAATTTTAAATTACTCCAAAACGATTCAGAGACTGGCACTATCTTTTCGCAACCCCCACTTATTTCATTCAAACGTGACAAAAACATAGGTAACTTTTTAGTCAGGAGTTCATTTCAAACCAATGACCAATCTGGAACTTTTAAATGCGCTCGCTCGCGATGCAAAACTTGTCCTTTCATTCATAACGTAGAGAAAATATCGGGACCCAAAAGATCCAATAAGATCATTGATCACTTTACGTGTACCTCCGCCAATGTTATTTACTGCATAACTTGCACTTATTGCAATAAGTTATACATCGGCGAAACAGGAAGACGACTGGGTGACCGATTCCGAGAACACCTTCGCGATGTGGAAAGAAATGACAAGGACGCATCCAAACCAGTCGCTAGACACTTTAATCTTCCTAATCATTCTAAACAGCATATGGCAGTTTGCGGCCTTTCCTTACATCTAGGCAGTTCGGAAAGCCGTAAAACACTAGAACAAAAATTTATATTCCAAATCGGCACCCTTAATCCCCACAGAATCAACGAGCGCTTTCCATTCAACTTCATTTATTCCTGTTTTCTCGTCACCATATTCCCACCAATGGCGTAGCTCCACTTTCTACATATAAATCCACACACAACCCACAGTTCCTCTAATCGCTCCGACGAAGGGTTAACGCTCGAAACGTCAGCTTTTTTACCCTTTATGGTGCTAATTTACGTTTTCAACCCAGTTGTTAACACTAAATTACCTGCTATACTCTCCCACCGACGCAGCACCACAGTTTCTTTAGAAACTTACCTCTTTAAACAGAGCTATAGACAGCTATACAGGGCCGTACAAGGCAATACACAGCTATAAAGACCAATACAGAGCTATACACAACTATACAAAGCTGTAAACAGCTATAAAGAAATATAAACAGTTATACAAGGCTATAAAGGGCTATGAAAAACTATACAGAGCTATACACAGCCACACAGAGATATAAACAGCTATACAGGGCAATAAACAGCTATACACAGCTAAACACAGCTATACAAGGCTGTACACACCTATACAAGGCTATACACAGCTATACAGGGCTATACACAGCAATACAAAGCTATACACAGATAAACAGAGCTCTACACACCTATACAGGGCTATCCATAGCTATACAGGGCTATACAAAGCTATACAGGGCTATACAAAGCTATACAGGGCTATATACGGCTAAACAGAGCTATATACACCTATATAGAACTATACATAGCTATACAGGGCTAAACATAGCTATAAAGACTAAACATAGCTATACAGAGCTATACGCAGCTAAACAGAGCTATGCACATCTACACAGAGATATATGCAGCTATAAACGGCTATACACAGCTAAACAGAACTTTACACAGTTATACAGAGATATACTCAGCTATACAGGGCAATACGTAGCTATACAAGGTTATACATAGCTAGACGGAGCTGAACCCAGTTATACAAGACTATACACAGCTATACAGGGCTATACCCAGCTATGCACGGCTTTACAGGGCTATACATTGATATACAGGGTTATACACAGCTATAAAGGTCTATACACAGCTATACACGGCTGTACAGGGAGGGCTACACACAGCAATACAGAGCTATACACAGATAAACAGAGGTATACACACTTATACAGGGTTATACAGGGCTATACACAGCCATACCCAGCTAGAGAGAGTTATACATACCTGTGCAAGGCTATTCACACCTATACAGAGCTATGCACAACTATAAAGAGATATACACAGCTATACATGGCTATACAGGGCTATACACAGCTATACAGAGCTAAGCACAGCTATACAAGGCTATGCACAGCTATACAGTGCTATACCCAGCTATACATGGCTGTAGAGGGCAATACACAGCTATACAGGGCAATACACAGCTATACAGGGCTATACACAGCTAGACAGAGCTAAACACAGCTATACGGGGCTATACCCAGCTATGCACGGCTTTACAGGGCTATACATAGATATACAGGGTCATACACAGCTATAAAATGCTATACACAGTTATACACGGCTGCACAGGGATATAGACAGCTATACAGGGCTTTACACAGCAATACAGAGCTATATACAGATAAACAGAGGTATACACACATATACAGGACTATATGCAGCTATACACAGCTATATGCAGCTAAACAGAGCTATACACACCTGTGCAGGGTTATACACACCTATACAGAGCTATGCACAACTATAAAGAGATATACACAGCTATACACGGCTATACAGGGCTATACACAGCTATACAGAGCTAAGCACAGCTATACAAGGCTGTGCACAGCTATATAGGGCTATACCCAGCTATACATGGCTGAACAGGACAATACACTGCTATACAGGGCAATACACAGCTATACAGGGTTATACACAGCTAGACAGAGCTAATCAGAGAGATGGTGGGGTGGTAGACTTTTAGATGGTGTTGCAGTACCCGTGGATGCCAACAATGGAACGTAAAATTTCTTAATTAGAAATGATCTTACAGAAAGGTAAATCGGTACAACGAAATGGATAATCAAATAGGCTTCCGCACCCTCGGAAAACTCGAATGACCACCTGTTGATGAATTAACTGACTTTACAGCTTGGACCATAAGCGTCAGTGAGAGGCTTCAGTACTTTAGTAATGAGAATATACGTCATCTACCGTAAAGGATGCACATAAACCACGAGGAACAACTGGCATCTGTCTTTTGCCAAAAACGGCAACAAACTAAAGAAAGAATTGTTTCGCAAATTTTAAGAAGACGTCATCTTAAAAGAGAAAAAACCCATCCGTATGAGGGAATTTCCGTATCTCCAATAATGACTCCTTGTTGTGCGGCTTACGTATTCGAAACGAACGGGAACAAAATGAATTACTCTTGTTAAGTACCTCACACTGAGGATACGCTTTGGCGAAATGGTGATTCGCTTGCATGGGAAGCCTTCGCCCATTTTGCTTAAATACCCGGTCAAAATAATCTTTTTTGCTAACATAACTGGGGTGGAAAAAAAATCCTTGGACGGCCATGAAGACTGACGAACGGCTTCACCTCGAAACAACAGCTTTAGAAAATAGTCTTAGAAACGGTGACCAACTTACATTATCAACTCAGTTGATAAAACCAAACTTTCTTGTAAGCCCCCCCCCCCCCCCACCCCAGCACCACAGTTTCTTAAGGAACTTGCTCGTTTACTTTAACTTTGCTATTTAAAAAAGCAATCAAACAAACAAACACATCCCCCCACACACATACAAAAACAAATGAACACAAAACTAGACAAAAACCCTTCGGACCGTAAGAATGGGGCAGGCAAGTTCGGTCTAAAGTCTCTTAATGACAAAAAAAAATCCAATAAAATGAAGGAAGGAGGTTCGAACTCCTAAAGAGCGACCTGTAACTCAGTTGGAAAAGTGTATACCAACGGAAGAGTTAGATGATACTTAAGATGTTTGTGACGTACGTGAAATTTTGATGAACTAAATGCCAATTATTTAATCGACAAAGCCTCGTAAAGCGTTTAGAAAGAGGACAACTGAGTGTAGTATGAAATTAGTCATAATTTACTAATTCAAACCATCTAAACGGCTTCGAGCTCCTTGAGAGGATCGGCAATGAGGGGCAGCATTGCCCACTGTTGAAATGAAGAATCAAACTAAATTATTCGACGTTTGTTAATAGATCTTAAAGTATGTTGCGCTTCGATAACCTTAATGGAAATTGTTGTATCGACCACAGATTCGCAAAGCATTGCAAAAGAGGGCAAACGAGAACAGTATGATATTAACGATGTATAATTTGTCATCTGACTCAAACCCTGTACGCTTCGAGCTGTTTAAAGACGATTATCAACCTTGAGGCAACATTGCCGACTTGTGAAATATGGAACTAGACTGAATCATTTCGATTAGCTAAATGCGAACCATTTCATTGACCACAGACCCGAAAGAGGACAACCGAGTGTAATGTGACATTACTAATGCCGTAATGACTCACCAACTCAAACGCTGTAAGCTTTGAGCTGTTTGAAGGCAATCTGCTACTCAGAAGCAAAGTAGCACACTATCAAAATGAAGATTAAAAAGGATTCTTTAGACAGTTGTAAAGATATCTTGAAAATGTTGAAATTTCGTTGAGCAGATTGTTTTCGTTACCACAGAAGATGCATTGCGAAAGTGGACAACTAACTGTTATATGACTGACATGGTCATGGTTCACTAACTCAGCCCATGTAAACTTCGAGGGTAATTGGGAACAGTATGATATTATCGATGCATAATTTTTAACTAACTCAAACCCTGCACACTTCGAGCTGTTTGAAGACGGTCATCAACCCAGAGGCAACATCGTGTACTGGTAAAACAAAGAATTAAACTGAATCCTTTGACCTTTGTTAAGACATTTTGAAGAAGGTGGCATTTCGGTCAACTTAATAAAACCTATTTTATCGACCACACATTCGAAAGAGGATGATCGGGTATAATGTGACATTAGTTATAATATAATGAGTCACCAACTCAAACGCTGTAAGCTTCAAGCTGTTTGAAGACGCTCAGCAACTCAGAAGCAAAGTTTCATACTGATAACATGAACAGTAACAAGGAATCTTTAGACGGTTGTTAAGATATCTTGAAAATGTTGACATTTCGCTGAGCCTAGTACGCATTGTATCAGCGACTACATGCAGACACAAAAGGTACGAAAAGCATTGCGAAAGAGGACACCTGAGTGTTGTATTGTTTAGACGCTAGGAAGTAGGTGACATTTTCAAGGATGAACGAAATGCGAATCAACAGAAAGTCGCCAGCTACACATTGGCAACGACTTCAATTGTATTACAACGAGTTCTCCATATAGTAGGTCTCATTTTCCTGAAAGTTTTTAAAAAGCTAACTACTCGGGACTAACGGCGTAATTTCTTCCAGTCGGTGATATATATATGTAACATTTTACGCCAGTAATATAAATTAATTATATTTTAATTTATTATAATTAAATCACCGATTGGGTTAGTGGCGTAAAATCTTACAGTATATAGACTGTGTTAGTCGCATATTACGCCGTTATATATATTCCCCCCCCATGAGGCACAATGGGGTAACAATTTTTTGTCCTCATCATGGTTGTCCTTTGAGAGCCGCTGGGTGGAAATCTTATCCTCGTCCAGGTATACTACGAGTGCAGCCTCTTATTGCCTGGGAGTGAGAAGCCGGGTCAACGATATCTCTCAGCCTCTACTAAGGTAATGGCACAATTGCCTTCGCACGTCGTAAGATTATTCCTCATTATTTTGCAGCAACAGTGTGGAGTTACATTTTGCTTGTATGATCACGTAATCACAGGCATATACCAGGACAACATTTTTTGGAGTTATCAGAGGGCATAGCGGAAATGAATTATCGCGCATTAATGAGAAACCATCCTGACAATCTAAACTTTTTTAATGACATATTTGGCGCGTACGTACGATGTAAAAACACAACGGTAGATATCCTGAGTTTCTTTCGGTTCACCAGTGTAAAAACTGAAAAGTTTATATAAGGAGAGAAGAAGATGAATTCTTCGGAATTAGGCAAAACTGCCTAACACATGGATAAAGGGGTAAGTTTCTAAAGAAACTGTGGTGCTGCGTCGGTGGGAGAGTAAAGCAGGTAATTTAGTGTTAACAACTGGGTTGAAAACGTAAATTAGCCACCGTAAAGAGTAAAAAAGCTGACGTTTCGAGCGCTAGCCCTTCGTCAGAGCGATAGATAACACATGGATAATTTGATAAGGAATCTCTCGGGTTTTAACCTTGAAGTTGACAGTAAGCTATACGGGAGCCAATGACCATAAAGGCTTAGCCGGACCTACAAATAGGAAAAGGTGAAGTTGCGGAAAATTTGAAAATTTTTTTGGGCAAGGTGGGAGAATTCATTTGGGGACCACGGTTTTGGTTTTCTTTTTTCGCCACGCAGCAAGTTACAAAACGTAAATATAATTCTTCTTGGTGCCTTCCCGGATACCACCGATGCCTTTTCCGATGCCTCTATTGTTTATTACAGCAGTAAAAGATATATGTGCCATCAACACTTTTGAAAAATTGCTTCACATTTTAGTTAGCGAAGTATACTGTTAATATTTCGGCTCTACAACATTATTGTTTTCCGCAACTATAACTGATATGTCTCTATATGAAGTATTAAATTTGTTTCCCCGCTGACCACTCGTATTTCGGTCTTTCCTTCATTCCCCACTCGTCGCCCGTGATGTGTAACTCCCAAATATGGTGGTCAGTACAGCACTTTCTTCCTGCGTAGAGCACAGTTTGCATTTCTTCAGGAATGTATTTAGGGCTATACCCATCAGACACTGTTCTTACATTTCAGCATTTGAAGGGGAAGTCAAGTCAAGTGGTGATTTACACCTAACGAATGGCCGCGTACAAATACTTCATCTAAACTCTTCAGGTTCAGATGAGAGGTCATATACTGGGATGGCCTCGAGAACATTCCTTACTGCCTATAAATCAAAGCATGCTGATCATATTGTTCAAGATATAAACCTGTGGGATAAGGAACTTTTACAATACGATTTATCACACGTGGCCAGCAAAATGCGAATGGTGAGTGGTCAAGATGAACCATCAGACAAAGTGAATTTTGAACCAGTGGAAAGGATGATAAAAACTTTATTTTCGGCAGATAAGCTGGTTGTGTCGTGTCCAATGTGGAATTACAGCATCCCATATGTTTTGAAACAGTACATAGATTGCGTTGTTCAACCTGGATTGACCTTCAGGGAAACATCAACTGGTCCACAAGGACTGTTAACGAACAGACCGTTATTACTTATAACCTCGTCCGGGGGGGACTATTCTACAGGCCAGATGAAAATGCTTGACTATCAGGTCCCTTACTTAAAGGATATATTTGGCTTGATTGGATTTACTGATGTTAGACATATTTATATAAAGAACACAGCACATGAGAAGCGAGATAAACTGTTGACTTTCATTGAATCAAGCTGCCTGGAAGCAGCTGCAAAATTTTGACTGTACCTTCTTCTCAGAAGATATTACTTGAACGCTTGCAAACGTTGCTATTTTACAATGTTGCAATGCATTCCATTTATTAACACTTAAATGTTTTGGATTTTCTAGGGCAAAGGTAATCCACTTTGTTGTAAATTATGATTATTTTCATGATTTCACAAAACTTAACAAATCATTTTGGTGTTTATTTCTCCTGGAAATTTGAAACAAACTGAAATATTTGGTTCACTTTTGTTGTCTCATTAGAATTAAGTTCAATCTTACAGTAAACATTTCTTTATAGTCCATAAGTACAAAGTCATTTGCAATTTAATAAAATTTTAAGTAGTGCAATCGACATACCCTGAAAAATATGGCAGTGTAAGCACCATACTCTCACAGGTTGTTGTGGGCTAACAAAGGCTGATTGATCAATTTGAATGCTCAAATTCCTGTGGTCACCATGGTGAGCACTGATCATATTCAGAAAGGGGTAGTTTTGATTTTATATGAAACTACTGAAGGATTGAACCTAGAATTTGGCTTGGAGGTGAAGCACCAGATTGGTGCAATCTTCAATATTTTGGAGTTGATTTTAGTTTGATTTTAATTTGAACTGGGAAGGTCAAAGCTGCCCAGCATGGAATTTCAAGCCTTGTCTCAGATTCCTACATCTATACCAGCAATTGGGAACAATTCACTAAAGGGACATTTCAAATGGCCTGTAGAGGCAAAAATTGTCACATCTGAGTACATAAGGTCTATCTCACCTTATACTGGTTTTTTAGACAAAGATAAGGCATTTATTTTTTTTAAGTCCTTCATTTACACCCCTCATACATTCCATTATATTCAAGAGGTTAGCACAGTCTTTACACCAACTGGGTGCTTTGCAGGTGATGACATCAGGAGCTGGTAACATAATCTGTGCAACCACAATCCACCTATTCTGAAATGTAACTCTTACCTGCAAAGCAGGATTATGGTGATTTTTTTTAATTCAGAGAACTCGAAAACAACCGCAATATTTGGATAGAATTCGTTTCTCAGGCAACCAAAACCGCCATTTGTAGTTCGCCGGCTTACCGACAATCTCGGAACATTGACCGAAAACTCCTGGGAACGAGGTTGGTCCCCGTTGACTAAACCGCTGACAGGCATTGCAAACGACATTAGGCTCGAGGTTTCCAAGATGGCGGGGATTCGCTGTGAGACGATTCAATAAGAGAACATGCCACCGTGATGTTGTTTAAATATCAGTTTCTACTCATTCATGGAATTTCACAGTTGTTATTATCAAGATCTACGTGGTTTTTTGACAAGTAAGCTCCTAACCTTTATCGATAGCTGTTTCTCCTCTCCAAATAGTTATTTAGTAGAAAAAAATTCAATTTGATGGGATACAGGTTTCAGTCGCACAAAAAAATAAACCTTTTGAAACAAACTCTTGTGGAAAATACAATTATCATTATCATTTGATTACCTGTCCTCGGCTGGTAGGTCTTTCGGTCAGTTAGTTAATCATTCAGTGATTGATTGTATGCGGTTTTTACATTTATCAATTTTTTTTCAACTAGACCTTGTGTTCTTGTTTCTAGTGGAGACCCAAACTTTTTGCAACTTTCTAAATCCCGTAAATTTTTTACCAATACTGGAAAAGTTGTTGAGATATCAAATGGTTCCATGGAGGCATTCAAAGACTTGCTCAGAAAAGACAAGATTACTTTTGTACTATTTTATGCACCCTGGTGTAGTCAGTCATGGATTGCAGCCAAAGAGTTCAATAATACTGCTGAAGTACTTTATAGAGAGGTAAGCTGTCTGTTCAGGAAGTATTTATTTGCCTACAAGCCGATCCCATCTATAAGTCAAGACCCAAAACTTTTAGCTTTGAGAAACTGTTGAATTCTAGTGAAAAGTAAACCATAAACATGTAGCTATGAATGGAGACCAAAACTTTTATTGAAATATTGTGAAGCCCTCCACACACATTGTAAAGTGAGATGATTAAACATAACCATAAATCATAATCAAACAAAAATTAGCATCTTCCCTCTCGGGAAACACTCGCATGCAACTGTAAAGAAGTTTCTGAATAAACATATCAATTAAATCACATGTACATGTTGTTGTTTTTTTTAATTGAAAACAACAGCAAAGAGAAAATTTGAATTTAATGTGATCTAATTTTACTTGTTAGGAGTAAATAAATATGACCACTTGTGCAACAGTTCATCAAACATTAAGGCATCATTAATAGTCACACAAATATACATTCAATTTACTGTATTCTTTTGGCAGAAGCTCTCCAGTCAAGTTGAAATTTGACTAGTTCTCAATTTACTTTACTTTGGAAAAATTGTTCGGCTCATAGGCAATTAATTACACTAGCCTTCACTGGACACCAACCTTCAGTTGAGACATACAGAACAATTTGTATGTTTCATAGAGGTACTTTTGTACTTAGGTTGAAGTAAGTAACAATTTATTTAAAAAACACCCTTGCCTTGTCAACTAAGTCAATTTCTACAAGGGGGATATGAGTAATATTAGATACTCAATTTAAAATCTAAACAACTACATTTTTAAGAAGTATGTTGAAATGTTAAAATAACTAGTCATGAAATAATCTACTCAACAATATTCCTACTCTATGATTTAGCTATCTCAGATAATGAGAAGATGTGAGAGTTAATTTGGATTTTAAATGATGATGGATATTCACTAAATGGATTGTCTTCAGAAATGAATTCCATAGTTTAGTACCACTTTAAGAAAAGATTTTTTTTATTTGTGCTTTTTTATTGTTGTACTGATTGAACAACATTATTTTAAAGTTTCAAGCTAGCAAAAAGAGCAGAAAGCTGTTCTTGTAATTGTACAACCTTTTTCAATGGTGAATTGACACAAATGTTATTGAGAAATTTATGTAAGATCAAGAAGACCTATAAGCCAGGGCATATGGAGAAAGCAACTTTTAAAAGTTCTTTCAGAAATGAATTGTTCTAACTCTTATATTGCATTATTGATTGACTTCTAAACATTGTCTTATGCAGCAATTCATTCATCTCCAAACTTCTTTAATTGGCCTCTAGTAGCTTTCTTAGAAGTCTCTTTACTAATGTCTAGGTCTCTCTCTTTTCCATTTCTTTCCTAAGGTCCTCATTATTTTTTTATGGGAATTAAAAAGCAGTTTTGTATTGAATACATTGTTCTTCATAAACCTTTTTACTCAATTAAGATATTAAATTTCTTTGGTGCTAAAGACTTATCTAAGAAATTTGTTTAAATTAACCTAATTAGCACTTTTATATTTGGGTATGGCAATATTTAATCATGAAATTGAAATATTTTTTGTAGTAAGAGTAAAATTAGCTACATGTAAAAAACACAGAGAAGTCCTTTGGTGTAAACCACAGGGCCTAAAAAGTGCCAGTAGTAACTATCATTAATTTTATCTACAGGTATCCTTCATCGCCATTAATTGCTGGTCAGGCACTTGTTCTCTACATCATAAACTGGATTTGTATCCAAAATTAGTAGCAATCCACTCACACTTTGATGGAGTGGAGTACAAAGGAGTACACAAAACATTCAGAATGGTGAGTAATACTCAATAATGTGATTATGCTTTAAGTGCCACTCCTGATCAGTGATCAGGTGACATTAGTTTGTGTTACCATTACTTTGTAACATAAATTTAATTCCTGTTGCAGTCTCGCAAACGCTTAATTTACTGAAACAAGTCTAACAAGGAAATCTTCTTCAGAAATAGCTAATCCAATGACCTTTTTAAAAGAATGTTTTTGATTTAGTGATCACTTTAGGAATTAAAGAAAACATAGGCGTTAATTCTTTATTATGCATTAGTTATTTTTAATTTCCAAGAATTACCAGAAGAAGATACAGACTTTTTCTGATGCAAAGTGGGTCTTGCCAGGGCAATTTATTCACAAATTGCACCATTTTATACTTCAAATCCCATCTTTTTCCCGGCCAATGAGAAAACTTAACTACAATACTACAACCAGTCAAATGTCAAGGCTTGTTTTAGGAAATCAATCAAATTGCAAGGAAATGAGAGGCAACTTTTGAAACTTTTAACAAACCAGCTCAATATACTGGATCAATAAAATACTTACACATACTAAAATAAACTTGTATTAAGTAACTGTATTTTGCTATTTCAAAATTCATGTGATGAAGTGGTAACTGAACTGAGTGGAGTGCAATTTTGGTCAGAGATCATACAAGTGATTTGAAATCATGCGCATGATTTCAGACCTAATAATACACATGCAAAAATTTCAGCACACTCATTGGTTGAGAGCATGTCAATTAATCCTAACCAGTGCAGAAAGTTGAAATTGAGTGCAGAAAGGTGAAATTGAATTGATTGACAGTCGTGAAAGTGCAATTAATCAAAATGGAGGACAACAGAAGTGAGGAGAAAGGAACCTTTCAATTCAGAGTTTAAGGGAGAATGCTAAGTACAAAAACACCCAACAAAGGAAAAACAACTGGTTTAAAGTCTGGCTTCCAAACAAGGATATGGAAGAATGGACCAGAGCCCCTGAATATAATTTTCAAAGAGTTTACATAACAGTTCATACAAAAGAGGAGAAGATTACAAGCGTAATAGTTTTCATGTGGTTATTGCTATTGACCAATATCTATCAGCCCGACAGGTTTGTGCAATTTGGTGAGCCTTTTAAAAATGTACTTGTGCAGATTTATCCCAAATTGCACTCAAAATCATATGATGACCTATACAAATTGTTTTCTACTCAGTTTAATAATTAAATCTGATATAATTACAAATTGTCTGGTATGCTTGAGACTTTTTATTTGATCTTTAGGCTGGAAACTGAAAAGGCCCAAATGAGAGAGGGTCACAAAGTAGGAAATTGAGTATGACATCATGCTCAGTTTTACCCTTACTCAACTCAGTGGCCATTCGGCTTGGAATATTGTTCAATTTTTGTATTCATCCCTTAAACTAGATTGTGGAAAAGCATAAATTGTGTTTATTTGAATTGTGTAGCTAGCTGAATGATGCCTTTTGGCTGGAAAATACTAGGAATCTGGCTGCCAATTTTTCAAACAAAACAATCTGTACATTTGCTTAGTGGTGTTCTGATATCCATACGATACCATCCCTTAATAATTTGATTAATTGAAACATCTTTATTACAGGTTGCATTTCTTCAATCTGTGATCAGACCATTTATGTACATAGGTACCAAAGCAGAACTTACTTTGGCAAAGCAGAGACAGGTGAGATATGAATAATAACTCAGCCTGCATGACTTGTGTAGAAAGGAGTATTGGAAAAGGGAAAGTTAAAATTTGTGCAGGAGTGGGGAGTGAATACCATCAGAATCATTCAAACCATCTTTTTTCAAAGAACTTTATCTTCAGTGTTTGGCCAGGAGTGTTTTTCTTGAGGTAGCAATCAGTTTGCTGACCAGGGGAAAAGCAATAAAGATATGAAATTAAATGTTGCTGTAATGTTCAAACACCCCCAAAGAGAACATTTCTGAGTGCTCGCTGTGTGGGTTGACAAAAGACCTCATAAGGGTCTAAAGCCCCCCTCCCCCCTTCCCTTTCATTGAAGTCTCTTAGTTTCAGTTCTTAGTTTGGGTATAGTGAGCCAGTTTTATTAAATGCATTGAGTTCTTTGATTCTGAAACACTTTTGTATAACTAACAAATAACTATTTCTATCAAGGAGCTTGTCATAGCTTATTTCAACCAGACTGCACTAGACAGTGCACGATACAGTACATTCTTCAGTTTGACATTGCAGTTTGTTGCAAAAGGTGTGTTTGGATAGACTGATGTTACTTCTGTATCAATCTTTTGGTAGGAAGCTGTGTAATATATACTGTTAAGTAGCTTCAGCCAAGTCATCTGCCATTTCAAATTGCTCTCATAGCCTATAGAATAAGTCCAGTGTTATTAATAATATTGTGAAAATTATGTAGATTACCTGATCAATTTTGTTTACTGTGTACTTTTGCTACATCACCCTCTAAAGTTTTGTCACTCTGTTTTAAATAGCCAGCCTCCATTAATAAGTGGTCATCAAAGCACTTACCTTTGTAAAATGTTTGATTGTAGCCAATTTTTCATAGAGTAGTATTATCACACACAACCTCTCTGATATTGGTAATAGAATGAGAAGTTATTATTTAAATACAGTATTTTTACTTGTTTTTCACTCATCTGATACGTAACTGCAGTGTAACTGGCTTGCTGCTTAAGCTTTTACATAGCAACAATACAGGGGAAAACCTTCATATTGGAAAAATGGTCACCTAAGATGTTATGTTGTTGTAATTTCTAGAGTCCAAGCCTTTGTTCCTTGTTTTGACAAATGGCAAGCTTGCTTCTGATGCAGAAGCTGATAACAGTGGAGTGTCTTACCATTGTCTTAACAAGGCTGTTATAGTAAGTTTGATACATAACTAAGTAAGATATGGGGAGTTCTCAAGTCAACTTTAATAAGGTGGAATATACTGTTTAGGCGGTTATTTTTTTGTTGTTGTTATTTCCATTTTCCCACATAATGACATTGTTTTATGGAGCTTGGTTATGGTGTAGGAGGACATTGCAAGATAATGAGATAGTAATTTACACTAAGTCTAGACTTGCACAAGGGAAATGGTAGCATTTAAAATGGAAGAAAGAAAAAAGGAAGAAGAAGGAAAAAAACCATCAAAAACAATAAAGTACAACTGAAAAGGAACATGTCTAAATTTAATTGTTGTGAAATTGACTCATTGTGTTGGCAAAGTATGATTTATTTTATCACACAACAGCTTTCCAATTGTTAAAGAACATTTTTAAAAATCCTAAACATTTTTTGTTAGCTCCTAAAATTATCAAAATAAGGAAACATTAGTTTCAAAGGTATGTGAAATTGAACTGTTTCTAATTTTTTTCTCATGTCACACTATTCTTTACCAATATCAGAAATATCCATCAAATTACAACTTCTCACATGAGAACCTCACCAACTGGATTAATGCAAACAGATGTGAGGTAAGAAGAACATGCATCCTGAATCCCTACAATCTCAAACTACAAGGTACCCTTTTCCAAGTATTCAGTTAGTAACACAAAGCACAATATTAAATGGTGTGATAATAGTGGAGGAGGAGAAGATCAGGGCAGGTTGGGTTGGGCCGGGTCAAGAAACCAAACCTCCCTTGCATTGTCAATCTGCCACTACTATCACACCAATTAACATATCACTCTGTTTTACTGCCTGGATGCCAGGAACAGGCTAATGATCAAAATGACAAAATGTTGATGGGCTAATGAAACAAGAACCACATTTTTAGCAAATACAACTATTGAGTGGTACTTCTGTAACACTATTTGCATTTGTTGCATATAAGATTCTTCAAACATCAGAAGAAAGGCGAATGCAAATGAAGATTGTTTTTGCCCCTCCATTTTTTGGTTAGGGTTCTGAAAATGATTCATAATCCCACCAGTGAAAGTCTCTCTACCAACCTAAAGAGATAGTTTTTCAATATACTCAGTCTGCAGGAGTAATATGGAGCCTTTTCCTGTGAGAAAAGTTTTTCATAATGCTACAAAAAATTTCAGAAATTTCTTCACTTCGCTCTCTTTTCCTCCACAGCTTGTGGTTCAACTTACCCCTACTACAGCTTCAAAAAAGAGTCTTGTGCATCATCTCAGTAAAGGATCGGCTCTTATTCTATTTATACCAATGAAACTTAACATGAACACAAGTGATGTGCATCTACTACACACAGTAGGTTATTTTTATTTATCCCCTATGAACTGGCACTGTTTTGCCAAAGAAGCTTAACAATGAATAACCCACCAGGCTCTTGCAGCCCACAGTACTAGTCACTTTCAGCGACTGACTTTGGATCACTAATTAAGAATACACTCCATTCAATAGATCTCAATAATATACCAGCACCATTTTAGCAACTTATAAATGACTGGTACACAACAAACAAACCTAACAGAACAAACTTACATTACTAATGGATTGACACAGTAATCACGATGGACTTAACGTTTCATTGATAATTTTGTTTTATCAACTGAGTTGCTAATGTGACTTTGCCATCATTGGGGGGGGGGGGGGGTATTTTAAGCAGAGGTTTTGAGTGTTAGCCCATTGTCAGAGCTAATAGAGGTATTGTGGGTTGTGTATGGTTATATATCAAAAGATGGAGCTACACTATTGGGACATGTACTATGAACTAATTTTAAAATGGTGTAGCCATGGGTACCAAAATGGGACCCACCTACACCATTCTTTTTGCCTTTTATAAAATTTGTGTGCTAGAAGGGAAATTTTGTTTGTGCTTATGGTTTTGGTGATTGTATTTTTTTTAATTACAGTATAGTCATGCAGCAAGTCAGTATTACAACGGCTCATGTGACTTTGTTGCATGTAACTCAAATAGCTCTTCTGAACATTCTGAAGAAGCCATTGGAATATACAGAACTGCAGAAGAATCAATACTGTTAAATGTGGACCAACTAACTGCAAGAAATGCACACCATAGAGGGCCATTCACTGCTAACAGTATAGGCCAAGGAAAATTCAATGTTGTCAGAACACCACATCAGCGGCTATATTGGAATTGCCAGTCATTTAAAGTTAAAAAACCGGGTCACCCCATACAAAGCAAGAGCTTTAGTATCTGTAATTTATGCCATACATGTCTTGAGCATGGCCTTTGTTTAGAAAGGAGCATCTTCAGACCACCATTTTCTGTTAAAGATCATACTCTGTCATCATTACCCTCTTTTGGTTATGGCTGCACCTCTTTTAGGCACCACTACTTTGTACATTTTGTTACAAGCATCTGCTGCACTCCCAAGATGGGAGAAACTACTGAAGATGTGTCATACCTTAGACAAAGCGAGTTTCCACAGCAAGCGTTACAAACACAAATAGATAATAGTGTGAGTGGTATTGTTGAGGAGTTAGTGAATTCTGTTACCCCAAAATCGAAAAGATCTTCTACAAAAGGTGTTTATCATCAGTTGATTAAACAGGATAGCTCATTAACTGATATTCATGGGGAAATGGGAAGAAATGTCTTCCCACTGTCTTCATTTATGGAAAGGAGCTTTGATTCCTTTCATGACAACTGTGGACCAACAGACCCAATAAGCAAGTTCGCTGGGGCAGGATGCACTAGCAACCGATCAGTAAATTTTTTTCTTGTGGATTCCATTGAGCACTGGACAGTTGCTGAAAGACTTGGTGTTAGCTGGACTTCTGAGGAAAAGATTGCTTTAGTTATTGCTGATTTCAAGGTAATACAAATTCTTAAATGGTGGCTTTGTTCCTTGTTTCCTCCAACTCCAGACAGTGAGCACCCCTATCATGATGTGCCGAAGCAAATCTTAATTTTTATGATACTCTTGAATTGTTAATTCAGCCAATTTGCTGATTATCAGCCAGAAGTGGATAACAATGAATATACGACAATAAACTCCTGTGATAGATTTTTGGTGGTTTATGTTTAAAAGGATAGCCCTTCTTCAGAACACTTTTCTTGAGCAAAGGGCTGATGTATGAAACTAAAGCTTTTGAAAAAAAATTGGTATGGTTATCTAGTAAGCTGTTATCAATTTCTGATTGATAATCAGTTTAGTTCTTTAACTGTCTGCTTAAGGAGCTTAATAGTTCTTTTAGAAACTGATAACTTTGCACAAACTAGCAGTTTGCAGCATTCAGTTACAGCTTAAGAGTACATTGTCTACTTCTGGTTATTTGATCCTTTTTACCACCTAATTGGTCCAGTTATCAAAGGACTTTGACTGTTAGATTCCTAAATTCTGAAGCAATGAAAGGTAGCCTTTGGCTCTGCTCTGGTGTGTTTTATTGTCCAAATTTTTTTTGCATTAACCACAATTGTGTTTAAACTTGTTACCTCTTTTAGAGCAATGTTCAGTTTGTCCTGGATAAGAACTTGGAAATCACGAATTCCTCAATTGGTAAATACAATTCGTTTCAATAGCTTTTTACACTGCAAAATTATTTTTATATCTGTAGCAAATTCTACATTGTGAAATATCGTTAGAGGACTGTTTGTCTATTGCCCATATTGTTTAACTTTTCTGTGGGAAGTGTAACTGATTCTAGTATTGCACAAGAAGGTTGCAGCTGTGCCTGTATTACCAGCAAGAAGCCCTAACAGTGGCTGGATCAGCTGCCTCTTGATGATTGTGTTAGCACATTGACTCTTAACTGCTTGATTCCGGGAAGGCTCAGAGGAATTAAAGATTGTAGTGTCACCTGTAAATTTTTGAGATTTATTTCTGCATTTCAAGTGAGGATGAACTAGGTTTACCTCAGTCAGGTGAAGTTTGTTTCAATACTTGTGTATTTGTTTCAGTTGCCCATTGTTTGCCAGGGGAAAAAAGCAGTTAGTATAACCTTACAATACAATATAATACAATAGTTTATTGACACTACCCTGGTAGGGCTTTTCAGTGACAATGAGAGACAACTACCGTAAACTAATTAAGGTGAAAGAAGAGGTTTACAATTCAATTAAACTGAAGGGAAACAACCTTTGACAGTAAAACCCATTATTGAGCTCTGTGTTTCCCTCACTGCACTTTGCAAATGACTAATGTGAACCATTTAGAAAATCACACAAATACTTCTCTTTGCAGTTGAGTTTATCATGGCCTATATGGCGGGAAATCTAACAAGACATTTAAGATCTGCTAGTGTTACCTCTCGTAGCTGTCCACAATCACAAGCCTGCGTAGTTGAGGTTGTGGCATCAAATTTTGATGAAGTGGTGTTGGATGAAACCAAGGTTGGTTGAGTATAAGGAAAACTGATGTTCATCTAAGTTGAATGAAAGATTTGTCAAGATGTGACAAAGCTATTTTTAATGAAATGAAGGTGAAGATCCATCGCCTTTTAAGAATTACTGATTGTACACAATTGAATGCTGTTAACAGAAATATTTAACTTTTTATGGACTTCTAAAGAGTTGTATCCCCTTTAATGTTCCTTTGTTCCTCTACTCATGATACACTTAGTCAAAAGAAGTTTTAATGACCCCTTTCTTCATGAGTGAACCAAACCAAAATTTTCACTGAAATAAATTTCATTTGACTTGTGGATGACCCATGGTGAATGAAAATGCCACTTTCTGGACCGGTTTATTCATTTATTTATTTATTTATTTTTTTTTTTTTTGAATCTCAAATTGCAACAGGTGCCATAATTTCACATTTACTCTTCTCACAATGATGATGTTAAAAATTGTATAGTTTCTGAATCATCCTTCTTTCAAACGTATGTGGCAGGACGTTTTCTTATTATACTATTCTCCATGGTGTGGTTATTGTCAAGCACTGGGGCCAGTTTTACTGACTGTGGCAAGATTTTTCAAGAAGCTAACAGGTGTTACCATTGCAAGGTATAGTTTTGTGCCACAATCACATAAAGGTCTCCCATCTATTAAGTGATTTTATATGAGCCTCTCAATGAGTTTGGTTTGTTTTGTGGCGGCCATGTTGGAAACAATTTCGTTAGCGAAGTCTGAAACTAGTTGTGCAAGGGTCTGGGACTGTTGGAAAATTTTAAAGATAATGGAAGTCCAATCACTTGCCGAGAATGATGAACAAGGATTTTCACCCCCCAGTTTCAGGCTCAGTTCGTTTCAGATTACTTGTGTGTAATTGTTTTCTAAGGTTTATCTCTGATTTATTTTAAAATAAGTACTAGATGTGAGAACATCCAATTATAAGATAAGCTCAGGTTTGGAAGCCATTGAAATATTCCATGTGTATGAACAAAACCACTAATTAGGCGAGAGGGGAAGTTTTTTAATCCTTGCATGTTTCGTGCGGAAAGGTTCAAATTGATTATAATGCAAGTAGGTTAGAATAAAGGAATTAAAAGCGTTATCTTTTCTATGTAACACACTTCAGTTTTAAAATTATTTAAAGGTAAATATACTGAATGTTATAATTTTTTTATACTACATCGATACTTGATTATTGTAAATAGGTGTACATTGTGTATTGCACTTACCGTTATTATATTTATTTCTCTTTTTATCTGATACCATGTCATTTCCTTACACGTTTTTAGTCTTTGTTTTGAAAAAACTCAGTTCAACTTAAGAAATTCATAAGTGTGTTGTGTACTCATAGAAGTTGTTTCGATGTCTGTCTTTCAGGATTAATGCAGACCAAAATGATCTACCGTGGAAATTCCATGTAAATCACTACCCCTCTTTCCTTTTCTTCCCAGCTCACAGGTATACCAAATTTTCCTTGATATGCCGCCAATATCAATATACATCCAAATTGATAGAAGATACATATAACTAAGACGCGCAAGCATACGAATTTAATACTAGAACTAACAGCATCTCTTGAAGAATTTGTTATTGTAACTAAAAGATTGGTTTTAATGGCAGTCGAAAACTTCTTGTAAGCAAACTAGATTACAGCAAATTAGCCTCTAGTAAACTTGACTGATGAAGTTCCAGTCTAAGAAAAATCCTAGCTTTGGAGTATACAGTGTACCTCTTTGTCATTGGTACGTAATTCACTGGCCCTTTTGTATGGAGCCTGGGTTCCCAAATGGTTAACTTAAATTTCATCCTTTTTATTTGTATTCTCCTCGCCCTCAATACTTGAACCACACTATTCTCGTCTGCTGCGTATCTCTTCTTTATTTAAGTCTGTGACAAAATAGCCACTGAAAATAGACTTCTTTTCTCGCATTTTTTCCATCCTGCACCTCATTACTTTTCACGCTAAACCGTATGGCTATTGCCATTTCTGTTTTTTTTTTCTCAATAGGAAAGACTTGTCCATTCGTTTCCCAGACTCATTGGAACGAACGTCAGCAAACATAATTAATTTTATATTGAATCATGGATTAAAGGAGAGAAGTGGAGCTGAGAAAGCATGTTTCTCTGAAAAAGTAAGAAGTGAAATCAGAGAACTTGAAAAGTCACTTTGCCAAGTAGAGAAGGATAAACAATTACTCGAAATCAGACTTGGGGAAGCACTTCGAACAAGAGAACTTAGAGGCAATGCACAAGACAGAGTCGCTACGCACCTGGAACAAGAGTATCAGGGAATGGAAGAAAAGGTCCATAAACTAGTGAAAGGAAGCAAAAAAGTTTTATATGATCTTTGGGCCGCTGAAACTAAACTGAATGAAAAAGGAAAGCAATTAAGTGGACTGTCATTTGACAAAAGGCATTATGAGGCAGAGAATGAGAAGTTGTCTGAAAAAAATAACAAGGAGAACGTTGCGCTACTTGAACAAAGTAAAGTGTTAGGAGAGCTTCAGAAATCTTTAACAGCACTGAGAAGAAGAGCAACATACCTAGAAATTTCTAACAACATTCTTCGAAATAAATTTAGAAAGTCGTTCTCAGAAGCTCACTACCCAAATTATTAGAAGCTGAAATCATGAGAGGGGTGATCGACTTTGAGTGACTTAAAAAAATGAGAATGCGTAGTCACATAGTTTTAAGTCCATCAATGTCATGTTTACATTTACGTACATCAATATCATGTTTACATGCTGAAGCTGAGCCACAAGTTTTCAAAAAAGTTAGTGCATTTTCCAGAGTAGAGAGTGAAATGCCCTGGTTGGCGCCATATTGATAACCCAGTGGTTCTATTTTGAATTTATTTATGTAATGCTGATATGATTATTTTGGCATAACCCTGTTACACCAAGGGTATTAACATGGTAGAATTCCAAAATAGCTGATGGAGATGTCTGATGTTGTTTTGTTTTGGAAGAGTTTCAGGTTGCTTTCTTACTTTATTAGTGATCAGTTTGTTGCGACCCAGTACTAAAACTCCACTTTGCATAGTTTATTCACATGGGTATAAATTGTTTTGAAACCGTGAGAAGGGTGATCGACCTTGAGTGACTTAAAAAAAAAGGAAAATGCTCAGTCACATAGTTTTCAGTCTTTCATGATGCGAAGAAGAGCTTAAATGAGCCATTATTTTATAGTTTACTCCTGATGAAGTAAAACTAAAACCCATGAGAGGTTTCCAGGCTGATATATTAAATTGACATGCCTGTGATAGGCTTGCGGGCATGTTAGGACTTATTAGCATCACTGTGGTCCCTTGAAAATTTTGCAGAACAATTGTCCATTTTCATGGTACGGCGGTCTGTATTCTTAAGTTCCTTAAATGTTTTTGCTTGCAATAATGGAACACAAGCCTTAGCTTTAATGTAGGAACCAAACCCCAGTAGGTGAAAGTAGGCGAAAAAAAAAACCCGAAACGTCAAACTAATGGAGGTTGAAATAATTCCGCATGTAAAAGATGAAGAACACAAGAAGTACGTATATTTAAAAATATTTATTGTTCCCTCCTCCTTTTTCCACCTATCCGAGGAACTTAAAAATTTCACATTTTCAGGCTACGTTTCTTGATTTCAATTATTATTTGGCTGATTTTGCCTTGGCCCATTCTGGTCGGCACCCTTACCTTACTCAGGGCGTGAAATTATTTTTTTTCTGATAGCCACTTGTCTCCTAATTTTTCAAAATGGTGGCCAATGCAAAAAGGTGGTCGCCGTTTTTAAAGACAAACAAAACCTTTTTTTCACTTTTTGTCTGCGTTCTAGATAGACCCTCCAAAATTGAGTTCTACGAAGTGGACACTAGTATGGGTGATATGCGACATTCAAGCTCACCTAAATCCAAGATGGCGTCTAATTATAGATCGAGATGCATGTGCTGCGTTTTGGAAATTAAACAAACTTAACGAGGAAGTTTGCCGCGGATTTTTCTTTGCAAATCTTTTTAATTCACTACATCTCTAGGTATGGTCATGATGAAACATTCTAGTCGTCAATTTGGCGACTACTTTTCAGGATTTGGTCGCCAAAGTGAAAAATTTAGTCGCATTGGCGCCTAAATCAGGCGCAATTTCAATTCCACGCCCTGTGTAGGAAAAGAGATCAGGATGCTTTTTCTGAACTGAACGTGCAACGGGCGACCCTAAAAGCTGGAACGGTGGAATGGTGGAATGGTGGAATGGTGGAATGGTGGAAAATTACCCCAAATCCTAAAACATGGAACGGTGGAAAATGACCCCAAATCCTAAAACATGGAACGGCGGAAAATGACCCCAAATCCTAAAACATGGAACGGCGGAAAATGACCCCAAATCCTAAAACATGGAACGGCGGAAAATGACCCCAAATCCTAAAACATGGAACGGTGGAAAATGACCCCAATTCCTAAAACATGGAACGGGGGAAAATGACCCCAAATCCTAAAACACGGAACGGGGGAAAATGACCTCAGATCCTAAAACATCGAACGGTGGAAAATGACCCCAAATCCTAAAACACGGACGGATGTCAGGGCATGTTTCACAAATTTTGTACAAAGACACCAAGCGCTTGGCTCATTTATCCCCACGACGATAACGTGTGACTAAAATTAAGTGTTATCAAGGTGGAACAGGAATTTGGTAAAAGAAAGTTAAAGCTTGACCTGTCCAGGTAAAGAGTCTTGTTAAAAAAGAAATCACACATGTCATCTTAAATGCATCCATTTGAAAACATTCTTCATCCTCATTGCTCATTGCTGTTTGTTACAGCCAATCCAGCAAAGTCCCAGATGTTATTTCCATAGACCGTTCTGAAGATGAGAATCAACTAGAAAAGTAATAGTATTTCAAATACCTCGGAGTTTGTGTTTATATGTAAGCAATTGTAGCAAAAGTTTTCGCTTGAGTCGACCATTGTTTATGTTATAAGATGAAACCTGTGTGTACATGATTCGTAGACAGGTCCCGTTAATGTTAGTTATTGCTGAAATTATTTCCAGTTTTTTTAAATCAACATCATTCTCACTTTTACATTAAGCAACCGTGTGGCATATTTTGTCTAAAATTCACTCATTATTATTAATATGGTTAGTTGGTGAAACCTGTGTTAAGATGACTGACATTGACAGGTCCCGTTAATATTAGATAATGGTATTCCTCATTGATTTAAGCTCGATATATTTTCACTAATAATGTCGGAGTTTTAGATAAGATTGCGTTAACAAGAAATAAGTCAACGCTTGTGATTGCATCACTGCATGTGGACAAAGTCAAAACCTGACAGGCCTAATGTCAATTTTACTCAAAAAAGAGAGGTTGATAAATTAGTTAATGGACATCCACAGCATGATATTAAACATTATTACGAGCAAAGATATTTTTTTCCGGTATTGACTTAATATCCGCGGAAGTTATCCTCCTAAGGGGAAATTAGTTTGGGTACACTTGATTTTTATTTGGCTCTCTTGATCCTTTGGCCTTGCCTATAATTCCGTCTTTTAGGCTTTGGGGTAATTTTCCGCCATGCCATCTTTTAGGAGTTGTTGCTAGCAAATGACTGGAAAAAATGGGGTCAAATCCAAGGGAAATTGGGTCTTGTTCGAGTAAGCGGGGGTTTCGAGTTCGCCGGGTTCGAGTTAGCGGGGTTCTAGTGACAGGATCTATTCTCACCATGCAAATTAGAAGAATTAGTGAAATAGCCTTTTTTTGTCCAGAAAGTTTATTTCTTCCGCTGATATGTAAGCCGTAAATTTCACAGTAGGATGGTGGTGTTTTGGACACCTGGTCGCGAAGAAATTCTTCAAATTCTTCTTGACGGCTTCCTTCTGCTAACTTTCTTTTGTCTTTTCACGCCATGAGAAATTCCCACGCGCGTGACACCCTGCAAACCTCTCTTCAACTAGTGTTACTCAAGTCCCAAAACTTATTCGTAGATGAAAAAACGCTCGTATTGAAGGGCTCGTAACGAGGGCTTGCTCTCACGCTAGTCTAAGTTTGGAGCTGGGGCTGAACGTTGTCATATTTTGAGGAGCCTGAAAACGTTCCTGTGATGTTCTCACATTTACAAGCATATGAGATATTATTGTTTCAATAAATCAATACAGACGTGACCAGGAAACGTATCAAAGTTATAATTGTTTATTGTAATGTGGTATGTCGAGTTGGTTTTCACATGCTGTGCGACTTTTTATGCCGCGACTAAAACTCATGGCAAATTTTGCATAACAAAAGGTAACTAAACAGGGTTACAACGCGAAAACGCAGCTATCTTTCATGCATAATGGTTCATTATTATTTATACCACTCAGTTAAAGAAAAAAAATTAATAACACTTAATTTTAGTCACGCGCGTTATCGTCGTGGGGATAAATGAGCCAAGCGCTTGGTGTCTTTGTACAAAATTTGTGCAACATGCCCTGACATCCGTTCCGTGCTTTAGGATTTGGGGTCATTTTCCGCCGTTCCGTGCTTTAGGATTTGGGGTCATTTTCCGCCGTTCCGTGCTTTAGGATTTGGGGTCATTTTCCGCCGTTCCGTGCTTTAGGATTTGGGGTCATTTTCCACTGTTCCGTGCTTTAGGATTTGGGGTCATTTTCCGCCATTCCGCCATTCCACCGTTCCTGCTTTTACAGTCTGGGAGCAAATGTCATAAAATAAGGTCCCGTGTGAAGTTCGTGCTGAAAGCAAGCACCTAGTGTAAAAGTGTTCATTAGGTCCTACTAAACATAAAAAGTTTTGGTGCCAGCTTTGCCACTTGCTCAGACGGCTTTTAAGGGGGGGTTAAATTCTGACCCACGAAATCCAGCGTGAAAACGAGGCTAAAACACATAATTCCTCATAACTTTGTTAATAACAGACAAAAATACACCAGACTTGCTCACATGATTGGGCATGATCCTCCCTGTTGGTTTATGCTAATTTACATAGGTCACGTGACCTTACGCATGAAAGCGAGGCTGAAACACATAATTTACTATAAATTTGTCAAAAAAAATCCTTATCATGCCAAACTTGCTCACCTTAGTCAGTTAGACATCTTGCATCAATTGGTGCCACTTTGTAGTGTCACGTGACCACATACATGGAAATGAGGCTGGATTGCAAAACACGCCAAAGGTGAACACATCACCCAGGACAATAACGTTGACTCATTGTAATGTATATTAATGCTGTATGTATAGCATTTGAATAAAAAAAAATAAAAGCTAAAAAGCTGCAATGATAATGTATTTCGTGTGGCTTATATGACTTTATTATGAGCGATTTCTACAATCCTATTTCGCAATGGGAGACAAGTCGTTGTGGCATGGGGAACGGAATGTGAGGCAACGCACAGAGACGTCAGGCATTTACGAAGTACACAAGAAGAAGCCGACACGAAGATTATTTTACATGCTCTGGATGCCTCTGCTCAAGGTGCTACCCAACTATCTATATATTCTCCTGACACTGATGTTCTTGTTTTGGCTCTCCGACGGTATCCAGATTTGTGCTCCAACCCTTGCTTTGTTACTGGAACCAGCAGTAGTCGTAGAGTTATCAACTTGAAGTCAATCGCAGACGCCCTTGGGCCCACTAAGACGGCTGCGCTGCCAGCATTTCATGCGTTGACCGGAGCAGATGTTACTGGGAGTTTCTCTGGAAAGGGAAAAGCCATTTGTTGGGATGAGTTTGATAACACCAGCACTCCTATCTTGCAAGCTCTTGCTAACCTCGGCTGTGGGGAACAGCCAGATGACGGCACAAGAAGTGGAGTGGAACAGCTGGTTTGTCGGATGTACCAACCAAAGACAGACATCAAAACTGTCAAAGCCCTCAGATGGTCCCTCTTTAAGAAAAATCAAGCTGAGTCTGAGAGGTTGCCGCCCACACAAGCTGCTCTCCATCAAGCCATACGGAGAGCGCACTACCAGCTTCTTGTTTGGAACAACGATCATGTAGCAAACCCGGTGTTGCCCTCACCAGAAGGCTATGGACGGCAAGATGAAGATGGAAAGTGGGTACCAGTCATGAAAAATCTTCTACCAGCTCCAGAGGCAATTATACAGCTTGTCCGATGCAAGTGCGCCAAGTCCCATTGCTATAACAACCGTTGTCAGTGTCAAAAAGCCGGACTTGTCTGTACTAATCTCTGTCTGTGCTCTGAAGATTGCCAGAACGAGTATGCTGAAAGTGATGATGAGTATGATGAAGACGAAGTCGAACAGGAAATTCCATAGCAATGGACAACAGAACAATGTATATAGATATTCAGTAAGACTTTCATGACTGTATATATAAAACAGCAGTGGTCGCTATTTTCATTTTCTGCCCTTGTTCCAATATACATGCGAAAATGAATACATGGAACCAGTATCATAAGTTGGCAAAATTATTGATTATGTGTACAAGATAAATTCTCAAATGGAGCCTCCGCAGTATTTGCTTTGACCGTCTTGTCCCTGTGCTATGGGCCATAGGACAATGATTAGTTGAAGTTTTTATATCTGAAATCGGATAACCAGATATGTATCTGCCTAGTAGTTGTTAATACATTTGGCAGGACAAATGCCATCCTACACGATGCTACCAGATATATCCAGCCTCGTTTCCATGTATGGGGTCACGTGACACTACAAAGTGGCACCAATCGATGCAAGATGTCTAACTGACTAAGGTGAGCAAGTTTGGCATTATAAGGATTTTTTTTGACAAATTTATAGTAAATTATGTGTTTCAGCCTCGCTTTCATGCGTAAGGTCACGTGACCTATGTTAATTAACATAAACCAACAGGGAGGATCATGCCCAATCATGTGAGCAAGTCTGGTGTATTTTCGTCTGTTATTAACAAAGTTATGAGGAATTATGTGTTTTAGCCTCGTTTCCATGCTAGATTTCATGGATCTGAATTTAACCCCCCTTAAAAGCCGTCTGAGCAAGTTGCAAAGCTGGCACCAAAACTTTTCATGTTTAGTAGGTCCTAATGAACACTTTTACACTAGGTGCTTGCTTTCAGCACGAACTTCACACGGGACCACATTTGCTCCCAGACTATTAGGGTCGCCCACGTGCAACGCCCTGCTCCGAATCCAAATGTTTGTGAGAATTACTTTCAGAAGCACGAGCACGTGGTTTACAAACTCATCCCTAGTAGTACTCGGTTGTACCTCAAGCAGGTAGGTTGGAGACTGGCCACGTCAGTCTATCACTTCATTCTATTTCAACATGGCGGCGACTAAAGCAGTGAGTGAAGCATTTCATGTAGACAAAGAAACTGACGAGGTTATGGGCGAAACGTCAGACGAAGTTGATCCACAACAAGCTATCCTGTGTTTAGAAAGTATCCTTGTAATTATTTTTTTTTTTCTGAAATAGTGTTCAAAACCAAATGAACGAACCAGCATGTGAGCCTTCGTTAAAGAATCTTAATCGTAAGAGACATTGCGGTTTCCTCAATAAGAAGTATCTTTTAAAAAAAGCTTTATGAAAAGAAGTGTCTAATTTTTACATAAAAGCAAAAAAGCTGCAAAAGGTCTTGAATTAGTGAAATTTATGCCACATGGTTTTAAAATTTTGAATGCTTTAGTTGCTAACTACGTTATTTCACGATCAGAAATTAAAACGTTCCAGCTTTTGGTTTTAAATTCTGAAAGTTACTTAAATTAGCTTTGAATTTTATGAAAAACCTCATTGTTGGGATAAATCAACCCTGTAAATTCTATTCTCCAGGCTGTGGAGTTGTTTGCAAAGCTTTACTTGTAGTAACTAATGGAATTTTCATTCTGGTTTCAAGGGTTTGACTCAAAATGTATGAAGTGTTCGCTCTTCACTTATGTGTTGAGAAGTAACCTAGCGAACACTGATTGCGGGTACAGTAATATCATTTGGGGTATATCAGTGAATATTCCCTGGTTCTAACAGGGGTGTATTTGGTCATGTGATGGATTATAGAAAGGCCCATTCACTGAGGAGGTGATGGATATTTATGAAGGGGCAAAGTGGCAAGGTAAATATCCACTGCTAACCAGTGACACTGAGTTCAATAGTTGTTGTAGTATCATGCTTAAACAGTGAGATAATATATCACAAAAAGATGGGTTAACTCATTTATTCCTGTAATGATTACAATATTTTCAGGTGCAAATTCCAAGCAAGTACCTTGGAGGTGAATAGCAAAGGATATTCATAGTCACCTCTGACCCTATCCACTGTTTAAGCATATACTTAAGAGATATTCCCCAGTTTTGGCTGGTTATTTTGATGATGCTAGTCTTTTAGGAGGACATTTACAGTCAAGCAAAACAGATTCTATCTCTAGTGAATAAATAAAATATTTCTTTAACTTATATCTTAAAACAAGTTCTTCCAATTATCAGAGATGCTCAAGGACAACATGGGTTACGTCATGGGGATTATCAGAGATATAGGTAATATGCTGTTGTTTCTTTGGTTCACTGGAATCTTTGAAATTGGATTTTTACTTTTCTTTTCTTTAACAAAGATACATGTACCTGTAGTACAGTAGTATGTGTTAGAATACCAAGGCTGGGTTAAGATAACCCAGGGTAAGTGTGAAATGAAAGCTTTAAAAAATATATAATTTAATTCTTTTTGTCCTTAATTTGATCATTGAATGTCTGAAAAAGAATAGAGAAAATTCACCCAAAAAGGCCTTTGAATGAAGGAGTAAAGAAACCCAGATTAAATTTTAACCTTGGGATAGCACTATTTGGCCTTTGAACAACTGGGCCTAGGAGTCTAAATAAGAAAGTCAGTTTTGGTGTTTAAAATCGTATTGGTGGAGTTAGAGAAAAAAGCCATTAAAAGAATTGAAGGCTCAAATTTGGGCTCACCCACTCTTTTACTTAAACAAGCAATGTCTTGATTTTTCCAAGAATTGTTTGCCTGAAAACATTCTGGTCATCTCAGGGAAAGGGAAAACTGCTAATTTCAAGTGTTGTGTTACTACTATTACTGGAAAGAACATACCAGGAACACAAGCACATAAGCCATTTTTACCCAAAATTTAAATGACATACTAGGGGAGAACATACTGCAAATTTGCATGAATTTATAGGTATGTATAGCAGACTAATGAGAACTTCATAAAAATATTCAAAAATAGAAATTGGTCATTGCTTTTGCAAACATAAACATGTAATTCAGTAGATTTGACATCCATACAATTATAGCTAAAACTATTGGGGAGACTTCAAAGTATTCTCTGTTTCAATGTTTGTGATGTAGTGGGTAATAGGGCAATCAGAATAAAGCAACTTCCCAAGACTGTACTTGTGATTTATTTTCCAAATTTAAATTACCAAACTTGAGGTGAAACTTTTCTGCAAGTCCAGGTTATATACCAGTTTTAACAGTAATTCTGATAAAAATACATAACTCTGAGCAATGTAATTATAATTAGCTTATCATTGGTGATCCTCAATCCTTATCAGGCAATACTGTCAGCGGAGGTTGAGAAGATTATACAAGACTTTGAATTTCCAGCATGGTTCACGAAACACATTCAAGGCAAAGACATTAACACAGGAACTGCTGAAAGATGTCAAGTAAATCTCACATTTCATTCAGATGTTCCCTTCAGAGTTTAGATTTTGCTAATAATACTGCAATTGTGCTACCAATAATTAAAGCTTCTATTGAAATATCATAGACAAACTAATGGTATTCAATGTTATATATTATCAATTATCCTTAGGGCTTTGGTTTTACAAGTTCATATTCTTATGATGAAAGCCTGTGTTTGTTATTGCTCTGACTGGCTAAGTTCTTGAACATTTTTCTCTACTAATGCCCAGTGGCCTTCTTATGTCCCTCTGAAAAAGGGAGATTCTCTTTCTGTTGTATTTCTTAAAAGTTTTCTTTGAACTTTGGTCATTGAACACAATGCAAGTTCAGTGTACAGGTGGCTATTTAATGACTGGCTGAATAAGAAAAAGGAATTCTGTTGTTTATTACAGTGGTAGGCTCTTTAGGATTTTAAAACCAAACACCGAGTGAGTAATTTTCTTGCTGAATCCACTTCCTCTGACAGTGACAAAATTTAAAGCTGTAAATCAAAGTAACCGAAGAAATTATTGATGGTAGAGAATTGAGCCCTTGTCTGCCTAAACCCTAAGTTGGAGTGGGGTGTGGTGAAGGGGATTTCATAGAAAAAACATGGGACTACCATTTTCCTTTTTTTTTTCCTTCTCTCAAGGTATTTACACATTCCTTTAATGGATGCAGAAAGAGCTTGGAGTCATGCAATGGAGTTGAAGCTATTGGCTAACACTGAACTGCGCAAAAAGTTCCATTACATTAGAAGACTTCGTAAGGCTGCAAGCCATGCTACTCAGTTAGAAGAGCTCTGTTCTGGTGATGTCTGTGATGCCAGAACAAAACTTGAGGCCCAGGTACAATGCTTTTACTTATTGAAAATTTTTAATACCCTTATAAGTCTTTCAGCATTAATAACACTAAGTTTTTCACAAAAGTTATTACTAAATAAGACTTTTGACTTTCAAAGTGACACTTGCTACATCACTTAATTTTCTGAGCAAAACTTTCAAGTAAACATCCCTAACTTAAAAATGGGTGTATTTCCAAAATTATTGTTGGAAGGGTCAAGATCAAAAACAAAGAAATCTTGGAGCCTTTAAGAACTAAGGAAACTTCCACGAGGCGCTAATAAGAACCCAAAATAGATTAAGGTCACTTTCCTGATTGACTTTCAAAAGAAAGGTGCAACACAATCACATGTAAATGTTCTAAAATTCAATTTAGTGATGGTGCCTTACAGAAGTTTAAACAAAAAGAAACAAATGTATCAGGTCCATGCTGCTTAACATCTTCCAGTAGTTTCAAGTGCAGCAAACTGCAACAAGAGCAAAGGGAGATTTAGGTGTGTTATAAATGACATTATACCAACAAAAAATATTTTATTAATTTACAATGGTTACACTGGCCTGCACTGGAAAACTATCAAAATACATTGTTCAGAATGGAACTAACCCTTTGTTGTTTGATCTTCTGCAAGAATGTGCCTTGAAACTTTTTATTTTCACAATTTGTTGCAGTATGTACTTATTTTAGTAACTGGAGACTAAAAAAAAGTCAGTGAGTCTTCAGTGACTTCATTGTGGACACCTCTGTCAAATCAGCACCTCTAATGTGGATACACAATGGGCTACTAGTGGAATAGCCCTTCCCACGCTATAAAATCCTTCATGGAGTTGGACTTTGCAACCATTTTGGTCTTACTTTCTTTCAACAGTATTCCTGTTGTCACCAATTTTAACTTTGACAGAATACATCTCCATTTTATTTGTATGTGCTGTTTTGCTTTAGTCTACAAGTGCAGTCCTGCTGTTGTTGTATGTACTGTTCTTGCAGCTTTTTCTCATAGCAAATTTACTCTTCTTTGTGAACAGGCCTATGCTTCTTACATGAAAGGCAGTGTCAGTTTTGAGCTGCAGAATTGGAAGGAGGCTTTTGAGTTATTTGGCCATGCCCAGTAAGTTTAACCCAGGGTTTTCAAAATGACTTTTAGTAACCACACTGTGATGCATAATGTGAGACACTAGACCATTTTATTTCCATCAATGTTAAGTTTACATGCTGAAACTGAGCCACAAGTTTTCAGAAAAATTGGTACATTTTTCAGAGTAGAGAGTGAAATTCCCTGGTTGGTGCCTTATTTTGACAACCCTGTTATTTTATTTTGAATTTATTTAGGTAATGCTGATATGATTGTCTTGGCATAACCCTGTTACTCCAAGGGTATTAACATGTTAGAATTCCAAAGTAGTTCATGAAGATGTATGATGTTGTTTGTATTGGAAGAGCTTCAGGTTACTTTCTTACTTAGTTGGTGATGTTTGTTGGGACCCAGTACCAAAACTCCACTTTGCACAATATATTCACATGGGTATATATTGTTTTGGATAGATGAAAAAGAACCATGATGGGATTTTTGCAAGGGAACAAATGGGGCAAAACTTGATTTTGAATGTAATCAATGGCTAGTGTTTGAAGCCAATATACTTGTGGAAATAAAGAATGCACATTTGGGAACTTTTTTTTAGGTTCACAAGCAGAACTTCTCCTTGCAACTAATTGCAGGTCATTTGTGAGCTAGGTTACGGGAGCCTCAACATCTTTTTTGGGGTTGAATTTTTAAAGAACTTCTTTGCTGTTCTAGTTCTTTGTGGTACAATAGCAAGTCCAAAAAAGACCGCTTACATGTTCTTGCAGCACAAGAAATTCTTGAGCCTCTGCTTGCATTTGCAGTGTTTTTGAGAAGAGCTTTTATTGCAGTTTTCTTTGAATTTCCACACACTTGCTAGGTTCTTAAATGGGTTTAACATATGTCGAACCACTAATTCAAACTTTTTGTATCAAAACAGTAATAGCTGCCAAAGATGATTTGAAAAGTTTAAGTAATTTAAACATTTTCGTAATTATTTATGGTGAGGGGAACAACAAGGTAGTATTTACACAATTCTTGTTCTTTGATTAATATGTTTGAATTATAGGGATATACTCTGCACGCAAGAACCTGCAATGCCTGTGGACACTGCATTTTATAAGTACATTGGCTAAAAACACCAGCCAGCCAGGAAAGGATTTGTTATTGACCTGGCCCCAGTTTTTCAAAGGGTAGATAATGCTATTCAACAGATAAATTACTGTTTTATTTTAAACATTTTTGCCCATTTTACATTGAATAGGACTATCTATGAAAAACTAGCTGGGGCTTTCTCTGAGGAACAGCGCACCATGTATCTTCAGAGAGTTGAAGAGATCACTCCAAACATCCGATACTGTGCATACAATCTTAATGAGGGAACCACAGACATTAGTGATTTAATGCAGTTGAGGTGGAGTGCTTCTGGAAGCACAACACAAGATCCAGTTTTAGCAGCCAAAATTGATGTAAGTTGTATGCAAAAGGTTATTAAGACAATTTTGAAGAATTAGGTTACATCTCCTTCATAATTCCCACAGCAGTCTCATGAATTAACCTTTTGTCAGGTCATTTTTAAGCCAGATATGTTCGTGGCTATTACCTTCCAACTTTCATTTTGGAGTTCATATAACTGCTCAAGGCCTCAACAAGTAGCAGCACCAAGGGTAACCAGTCAACTCGCCGACGGACCAACTCGCCGATGCCAACTCGCCGACGTATAAAATCGAGTAGAGACGTCGGCGAGTTGGTCGTCAATCCAATACAACTTATTAGAAGTTAAACATACAGAAAAGTAAACGATATTTAGTAAAAAAACACTGGTGTACATTGGTGAACATCAAACAGAAGCTTAAACATCGGTGAACATCACCAATGACTTTAACAGCTTAAAACGCGAACGAGTTATCTTGTTCGCGTCTGAAGCTGTTAGAGTCATTGGCGATGTTTACTCTACTTTATTCGCCTTAAGATCCTTATAAACTTCGTTGCAAAAGAATTGCTTTTTACCAAAGATCTTGTCTAGAAAGCCAAGTTTTCTTTAAAAATCTGACTGATTGTTATGATGAGTCTACAGTGTTGTTGTCACACAATAACTTGTTTGCGCTTGAAGCTGTATAGAGTCGTTGGTGATGTTTACTTCCCTTTATTCGCCTTGAGATCCTTATAAACTTTGTTGCAAATAAAAAGAAATGCTTTTTCCTTAAGATCTTGTCTAGAAAGCCAAGTTTTTGTTAAAAAATCTGAGCGATTGACATGATGAGTCTTTACAGTGTTGTTGTCACACAATAACTCGTTCGCGTCTTAAGCTGTTATAGTCATTGGTGATGTTCACCAATATTCACCAATGTTTAAGCTTCTGTTTGATGTTCACCAGTGTTTTTTTACTAAATATCGTTTACTTTTCTGTATGTTTAACTTCTAATAAGTTGTATTGGATTGACAACCAACTCGTCGACGTCTCTACTCGATTTTATACGTCGGCGAGTTGGCGTCGGCGAGTTGGTCCATCAGCGAGTTGACCGTAATTCGCACCAAGTACACCAGGGTCTTTGTTTTTATGTCTGACTTTCCTCTTCATTCCAACTTTTTTGTTGGTAATAGTTTTGAGTAGCTGCTGTAGCTGTAGCTGTCTCAAGTTGTGCATGGAATCTGCATGTAGACTGATGCAATGCCCAATCCTAACCAAAAGGTCTCATAGTTTCCTTATGAAGGACATTTATTTGGTGTTGTTTGAAAAGATTGAAATATGAAGTATTCAAAAACAGGCCTTGTTTTTACAACAAATCACATATTACTATTATCATTTCTATATGGTCATGCAAAGCAACCCACTTGGATTCTCCAAGTAAATTTTACTGAAAGTCAGGCATTGCAAAATGCAGAATTAGCATTTAGGCCTCTTGGTTGGCAGAGTATTCAGTGGTGTGGAATTTATCAGGGGGCATAGGTTCAACTCCTCTGAATTCATTTATGGTGGTTTACTTGACAGTGGGTGCTTGGTCATTAAACACACAATGAAAGTGCACAGTCAGAAATGGCATTTGATCATAGCTGTGGTAGAAAGAATTTGGCACTCAGTCAATCAGTTTGAAAAGTTTTGCTCCAAAATTATTTTATTTTTCTTGACAATTCATTAACTTTTTCTTTGTCATAAGCACTTACCTAGGAATAGTTATTTGGTAGGTAGTGCCTGCAATGTAGTGTTTTTGTTTTGTTTTTTTTAAGAGAAAATAGCTGAAAAATAGACTGTTGCTAGTGACTTAAGTGTCTACTGCTTGAGTCCTTGCTTCAATTTCTATTCCTCTTTGCTGAACATAACATACATGATTTTACATCTACAGGAAGTTATTGCTCAAACACGCGAGAGAGAAGCAGCTGCCATGACAGAAGTGAGCTGGTGTGGCCGTAATGTCCCAGTAAAGAATGAAAAAGTTCGCTCATTCATACTCCACTCCCAACAATGTGCAAGAGAATTAGAGAGAGCTAGTACTTTAGACAGCAAGCTTACATTGTATGACAGTTTACTCATGGAGTGCAAGGATGCCTTGCAAGCAATCAAAGACGAGTTAAAGGGAGACACAGTGAGTTACAGCTGTTTTCTTCTTTTGCATTTATATGTTACAGTATTGATCAATCTTTTGGGACTAGTCACTTGCATTAAGTATATACATTCAGTAACAAAAACCAGGTCATCATGATCAAATGTGCCTTCAATTTGACAGGGTTCTGGCAAGATGCGGTCTCAAAAGTTTGAGGCACAAACAGGAAATATGCAGTTTCTTCACAATTACGTCACTTTTATCCGTTTGAGTAAAACAGTAGAAAGAAACTTGCTTATGGCAGAGTCAATGAAAGGCAGTTTACCAGCAGTTCTACAGAATGCTGCTGAGGAAATAACAGTAAATACTGTCAAACGCCTTTCCAAGCCAGAGGACCTTGTGCGAATATATGACATTATATTGCAGGTATGGTTATAACTATTTATTGGCTATTACTCAAAGTTGATCTGTGTTAGGTATAGTGCATGCAGTTATAAGAACCTCACAAACATCATGCATTGCCTTAAATCACAAAATGTATTGGCATAATACATTGTAGGCTGACTGACATTACTCAGAATTGTATTTATATCTGCTTTAGTTATCACATTGTAATGATGTCATGTCAACCCCGAGGCCATTTGTAATGTTCAGGCTTAAGCTCTGAATTGTTGGTTTTCATGTAAACATTAATACATATTCCACAAATGGAATTTTGATGCAAGTAAATGGTTGTCTGGAAATGCAAGTATTCCTTTAAATAGGCCTGAAAATGAAAAGTGCCCCCTCTTTTAGTTCTTGATTAAATTTTACCCTCCTTACCACTTTAATCTGTAGAGGTAAATAGTGTATTTTTCCTTTTTTTTGGTACATGGAGTTAAAACTGGCATCTGCATAACACACAATGCGAGAACATGAATGCCATAGCCTTACAGGTTACAAAATTGAAATTGGCTTATATCATGCATCAGTGTTCCATCTTTCTCCTATTTCTAGATGTTTGCACAATTGCTTGCTCATTAATGACATTATTCACTTGGCCATCACTACTTCCACTATTAACTTAATTATTACTTTCCAAATCTACCTATTATCACCCTCATGTTCACTCTTGCTGTCCTCCACTGAACCTAAAAAAGATGGCAACCTCTTTATTTCCTTATCCTTGTCTCCCTATCTCCCATCACCTCCCCTCCACCTAAATAATGACTGTTCCTTAAATTTTTGTGGATAATCTCTTTAACAAACTCGAAGAAAGTAGAGGGCAGAAATGATTAACTTAGTGGGGCTGGGCCTTTAGTCTTGTTGTATAATGCTAATTGAACTGAGTGGAGTGCTGGTGGTCATTGATTGGGAAAAAGGTGCAATTTAGAATTGAAAAATTGAATGATTCTGAAATAACTGGCACTGCTGAGAGAAAATGGATGTACTAAATATACATTACATCCTTACCTCTAGTTTTTCTTGTTAGGGTGAGTCAAAGTCAGCAATTCACACTTCTTGTTCCCTTTAGAACCTTTCTGATATGGCTGAGTTACAAGAAATCGATCAAGACTTATTGTTTTCCAAGGAGGTTGCAGCTCAAATATTGGAGTGTAAGGCCCACAGGTATAATCACATCTAACTAATACAGTACTTAGATGAGCTGGTTTTGGATGGGTAACTGAATGTTTATGGTTTGTTGTATGATTTTAAGTAAGTGAAACCTATATTTAAACAAGATGGGAATAAAAGCTTAACAGCTTATAGGGTCATGTAGTTTTTTACTCCCTGACCTTTTAACAGTGAAATTAGTGGAATTGTTGCTTGATCCTAATTTGGCTTGGAGGGGAGGAATATTCTGGTTATTTGTTTCAGTACTAATAATTTTCACATTATGTTTTATTACACAGTCAGTTAAGGTTCTCGTTTACTTACAGTGTCACTGCCTAACACTATGGAGTAGCCATTCATAGTGTATATATGAAAGGCACAAAAAGACAAGACTGAAATTATCAATTTTAAACATGAAAATTGGACAATAAGTCTGTTGAAATCGAAATCAAACTTTTTATTCAGGGAAACTTTATGGCACTCCTTTTAAAAAATTCATTCGTTTTTACTGAAAATTATCAAACTATTACATAATCCCAAAACAGTATAAAGGGTACGTGTCAGTTACTTGTTATTTGCCACTGAGCAATTTTCAGGTAATTTCTACATGCATATCAGAGTCAGCTTGATACGGAATTATAGAAAAAAAAAGAAAACGAATGCCTTTTTGTTCTGATCGGTTTTAAGCGGTAAATGCTTTGTTACAGAAAAAAGAAAAAGGATTCGGAATAAAGTAAAGTTTTGTCACATTCATGACCATTCACGTCCTAGTTCATCCTTCTGAGTGTCAACTTTTTGCAATGAAGTGAATAACATACAGGCTGTATATAAAGTGAAGAAGCACTAACAGTAAGAGGGGGCGAAGAGAATCAGCTTTACATCTCTCTTGAGCACTTTCTACTGTTTTTCTTCTTTTCAGGTGTTTATATGTAGCCCATTCGTACTTTCTTGGCAAGAAGTGGCGTGAGGCAATGTCACTGTATAACCATGTTGTGAACCTTGCAAGCTCTGCCATCACTCATTTCCAAGAATTTAACTCACTTGTGCAGGTCTGTCTCTATTTTCTCCATTGTGTGTTGGGTTATTTTGATTTTGTTTTTCAGTTTGTCTTTTATCCATTTTCTCTATCCTTTGTCCGAGAAAACTAACAAAACCAGAAGATCGAGGTACATGGTTTGCCGTATTATTTTCAAATTACAAAAGCTACCTGATATGTTTGAGAACTGTAACTTTCTTAAGTGGTTGTGCGTTTTTGGCTGAGTTTTTATGCCGTAAACATGGGCCTTCAAGAGTCCTTGAAATGAGAAAGATTTTGATCAGGTGGGGATGAACCTTAAACTAGATTCTGGTTTTTGTCTAGGAATATTCATTCCCTTTGTTGAATGGTAATAATATGTACTTATGGACTGAATGGAAGGGCTGAACGGGAGAATATTTGGCTCAAGCTCATGACTTACCGACCGAATGCAGCAAGGTCCGTGCGTCATGAAGAAGAGCTATATGTTCTACCTTCCGGCCTAACCTACATCAGTCAATAAGCATTTCATTATATGACTACCAAGTATTGGAAATTTCGAAAATTTTGTTTTAACTTTGATAGAAAGCGATAGACTGGCCCGCACGGGAAAACCACAAAAATTATTCGTTAATAATTACTTTTCCATCATTTTCTCGAGCGAGTACAAGAAACTCACAATTCATGGAAACACGTGAAACACTTCACTTGCCTTTCGTGCCATCGGTCAGGTTGATGAATGAACGGCAAAGCCTTTACGATTCTCAATACGAGGTAGTTTGTCGGAACTTTCTCGGATTATGGCGGCTAAAGAAAGAAAGAAATCTAAGCTACAAATGAACAAATCTAATCCGTATTGCTCACAGACAGTGACGTTCAAACTTTCCTAGAAGAGGAAGAAAACCAATGTATGAAAAGAAAAACCAAAAGTTCGGTATTCAGTGGCCTTTGGTAATAGTGTTTCTAGCGGCTGAGAACGAAAAGCGACAACTGAAAGATTAGCCATTGACCGATTTTGGCTGTATAGACTTCTGTAAAGGCTTCTGTAAAGGCTTCTGTAAAGACTTCTGTCGGTAAGGACAAAGTCAATGAATGAGAATTTTGTAAATTGAAAATTACACCCATTGTTGCTTTTGAGCCTTGTCGATTCTTTTATTTTCATTCATTGATGAACTTTGCTTTTCTTGTCACCAAAGAGCAATTGTGTTTATATGATAAACAAAATAATACATAGTTGCTTGTAGATATGGACTTTCTCTTGAAGTCTTCGACTCGACATCTCACCCGCTCGCTGCGCTCACTCGTGCATTAGCTATCGAGTTGAATACTCGAAGAGAAAGTCCACATCTATGCGCGCCCATGTATTCTCTATATATCTTTATTCTTTTAGAAAATGAAAGGCACAGAAAGTCAATATGGCGTAATGATGTGTCTCTTTTCTTAGTAAAGAAGTTTTCAGTCGGCGTGGACAACTACTGTTATATTTTCGATTGGGGTTTCTATACATTTGGGGCTTGGCCCTTCAGTGCAAAGTTAAGTTCTTTACATATGCTGCAAAGTTTTTATGTACTGCGCACTAAACATATGGAAAGCTTTGAATTATGACCCTTTTTGTTTATGTAAACGGAGCACCTTTCTACTAGTACGCACCTAAGTGCTACGTATCTCATGGAAATTTTTTTCCATTTTCATTTTATATCTCTTTTTTCTTTTTTTTAGGTGATAAGCAGTCTTCAAGAACTTTTGTCACAAGCCCAAGGCTTCAGATGTTCTACTTATGCATCTTGCCTTCTAGGTATGCTATTATTTAGTTCAGAGCATCGAAGGACATTGTTGAGTAGGTGAGCTTGCGAAAACGTCGAAATACAGTGTTTGTGTTATCAACTATCCGAGCTGATGACTTCGTAACTCCTTCCTTTCTCTGTCGATCCTTATCTTCTATAGGCACAGCGTTTTAATCACGCAGATTTTACGAATTATCTTTTGGTTATAGAACTGTTTCTCAACTATGATGCAAAATGAATGAAAAATACATATATTTCATTACAAATCCATCTTATTTTGACAGAGAATGAAGAGGTATCAGATGAAATCGCAGTTATTACTTTGAATGATAAGGTAATACTGAAGTATAAATTTGTATTGAATGTCTAATTTTAACATGATTAATCGTATTCGGTTGCTTTACCTCTGCTTTTGGCTGATGGATTAGGGACGAAGGGTGTGCAGTGTGAGGTAAATGCAACATTAACTGGCCAAGAGCAGAAAAGTTGCTTCACGTGGAATAAATTCTTCCCATTCCACTAGCACTGTGTAGCCACTATCCAACGGAAGAAGTTATCTACGTAAACCTACCTTGACTTTTGCTTGCCGGAAAAAAAGTGATTTAGTTGTATCTTCAAAATAATCTATCAAACGTCGACGCTTTACTTGACGGCTTGAAGTATTACGACGCAGCTGTTAAAAAATGAGCTTTGTTCCACGATGTTGTCCTATCTTAAATTATCAGTATGCACAAGTGATATCTAGAAGCCTATTGAGTCACCATGGTAATTAGCTGAAGAACGATTTAGCAATCAGATAGCTTTACACTATGTATACGCAATGTTGTTTTCTCCAACAACCTTCATCCGTTGGATCACCGTTTTAGGGAATGGCATATTTATATGCTGTCTGGCTTGTCTGGTGCATGAAATGTCCTGTGAAACTACGCAAACACCTGGAAGATTAGTCTATTAATTGAATCGGTAGGGGTCTCAAAAGAAATGAATGAGAGCAACAGCCATGCTTGACTTCTATCAGCTTTTTAGGTGAGCGAATAAAGCAAAGGCCCAGAATTGTTTTAATAAATGAGGAAATAAATAACCCACTAATGAGCTACACTACAACAAAGCGTAAATTTACAATATCATTTATCTGCTCTCAATACATTCCATTTTTGATTAATTTACTTTCAGCCTGCTAGGTCGACATCTCAGTTTCTAGAATAGCGTCAATGAGCTGATAAGCTCAGTCAGACCAAAAACTGGCTTATTAATGAATCTCTTTCTGCTTTCTTCATTTAGCCACTCAGTAAGCGATTGGAATACTATTTTTCTGACTATTCGCTGACGACTAAGAAGCCGCAGGTTACTTCATTTCCACCAGATTTTAATCCGATACCTTGCAAGCCCCTGTTCTTTGACCTGGCTCTCAATCAAGTCAAGTTCCCGTCATTAGCTCACAGAGTAGAGGAAAAGAAAAGTGGCGGACTAGCTGGATATTTCAAGGGTTGGCTGTGGGGCTCTGGACCTTAAATAACTGTTTGAGATGAACTAAATGTTCGGTCAATTTTGAGCACAACTGTAGTTTAGTCTATTTTCAGTAGCTTGGGTTAAAACTAAGGCAATTTGTGTTGAGAATATTTCACAGAGTGTGTATGAATAGTTCGAACCAACTTTTGCACCTTGAATGCAGCAACGATTTACGATGTAAATCACCAAATGGAGCGCTACGAAATGTAATCTGCCGGAGATTTATTAACCTTGGACGCCAAAGGAGTAGATGGTTTCTCTAGACATGGGAAAAATACAGTTCTAGTGAATTATAATCGTTTTTGCCGAAGTTTCAGCTACATACTGCTAGTCTTTGTCAAGCAGCGAAACGCCTGCAGGCGTTCACACGGGAGTTTGTGTCTACCAGTGGATTGCAATATTCGGATCTAAGGTTTTAATAAACGCTCATTACGGTCAACACTTGTCAAGGAGTCCCTATAAATAACAGAGTCAAGTTCATGGAATGAATCTACTGAATAGGACAACTTGCCTAGATTGGCTGTTACTGTTCCCTGATAGTACAGGTAATTTGTTGTCTTATCGTGATATATATTCGCATAAATGATATGTGCTTCTTTGTTTGTGATAACGCAATTAGTAAGGCTTCGCTGTGAAAAAAAACTGAACAATTACCTTCCCCTGTATTGTAGGTTCAAGCTTTGAGGAACTTATAACATTTGCATAGCTAATCCTTTGAACAGAAAATGATAGATTCACATTAAGTTTGCCTGGATCACATTTCAGAGTCGATATGCGAATTTGTCTGTTAACTGGTGACAAAAACCAAGACAAAAAATGACCAGGCAATATTTCGCAGAGAATTGTTTTATTCAAAGTGGTGCTAGCTTTGCCTTTGCGCGCGAAAAACTTACAAATCTCTTGCCTTTACAAGACCCACAAAAAGGGGTTCATACTACTTGGATCCTTGTGTACAAGACTTCACCAGAGATTTGCGTTGCATCGCGTTGAAAACTTTGCAACTGTCAAGAAGGAGATACTCGGTTAAATAATACTTTATGGAGGTATCAACACTGTAAAATGATATTATCCCACTACGGAATAGTTAACGTTGCCATAGCCTGAGTTGGCGTTTATTTTCAAGCCATAACTCAAATGTCTTTTCTAGAATCGAATTAAGGGCTAAGCACTTAAGAGAGGATGTCGGCATCCATCGAACAAATTTGAAAAATTGTGGCAAGTCGACCAATATTCGTTTTCTCTCCTACTATCATATTTTGAAGTCCAATATGTCCTAATGATTGTGGTGTAGTTTTTTTGTAAAAATATATTTTCGTTTTCAAGAAATTTTTTTCGTTCGACTGCTCAAATACGTAAATTTTCACCGTGAATATTACCCGGGTTGTGTGACCTCGTGTAACGAATACACTCGACCTCTGGTATTTCTGTCAACATAATCCTTCGTTTTATCATCTAAACGTAATCCCCTGTCATTATTGAAGCTGGCAAAGAAATATTTATTTTTTTGGTGAATATTTTTGTCCGACATACTTTTCCTATGTCGAAAAGTAGTATCAAAACAAAGACGGTTTCAACAATGACCGATATGACAGAATCTACTGAGCTTCTAGCTTTTAAAAGACAAAAGGATGGTTATGAAGTTACTGTAAAAATTTCTTTGTGTATTTGTGTTGCTCTATCTTGAGACGAACTTAAAGTCAGGCGAAATTTACTTGCTAGCGACCATGAAATATACATGGTGCGCCTACTTGTCGCCACCGTCTACTGGCATCAATCACTACAATTTGTAAAAAAATCTAACATAACACTCTTACGTTGTTTATGTATGATTTTATGAGCTGTTTCGATTATTATATTACGTCTGGGTATTACTTTTTTCCAACAGAAGCCCAGGTTTTGAGTTGTGTTCTCCCCTCCCCCATTTACATTATAAGCTTGTCACGCAATAATTGATACCGACACAAACGAATATTTACCCTGTATAAAGATTGTTGTTTATGTTGAATTGAAAATATTAGAATGTGTGCTTTTTGTGGTCACTAATCGTTGTTTCAGTGGCAGCGAAGCAGTTAAAAGCAGGTTGTTGCTTCAACGCTATTGAAATTTATAGTATACAGACAGGAGAGCAAAGCGTGATGCTCTGGGAATAAAATGTTACATGATATCGGGATGAGCTCTGTTCAAGAACGAGTTCATTCTGGTGTCCTTGCGGATTTGGACCCCCTAGATTTGGACCCCCCGTCCAAATCCGCTAGCGGATATGGACCCCCCCCCCCGGTCCAAATACGCTAGCGGATTTGGACCCCCCCCTCCGCGAACTTGGACCCCCCAACAAAACTGAGTGGAAACATCGTCCTTAACGTTCCGGTAAAAATGGATGATACTTTACGTCCCAGTGCGTACTGAAGTATGTTTTTCATTCAATACATGCGTATCGTTAATGCATACGAACTGGCATCCCGTCGGATGTTTCTTTTGACCAAGGGAAAATGGGCAAGAGTTTAGTTTGATGTCTGGAGAGAGGTCGTTTTTGAACCTTTTCCGCGATAGTCGAACACCACTAGATTCAATAGGAGACAAACTTGTGACGCTAATTTATTTTGTCATTGTTCGATGCCCGAGTGTTGGAGACGTCTTCATAATTGTTAAGGAGTTATTTCGGATCCCTCAACAGTTAATAATCGTTAAAATTAGAAAATAAGATTGAGTCCGATGTAATAGTCTCCACTTTTGTTAAGACGTTGACATGTTGATTAATGCTGATTTGCATCTGAAAATAAGCTGAGAATTCCAATAGTTCAGAATAGAAACATTTTTACTTATCATAGGCTTTACGAACGACTTATAGTAGGAGTAGTTTCTTCGTTCTTGTTCAGAAACTGTTTAATGTTATTATTTTAGAAAATCAGACTGAGTTATTTTTGTGACTGGACGCAATAGTCTCCACTATTGTTATGACGTTTCGTATCAATGTTGATTCGCTTCAGAGGAAGCAAAGATCTATCGTAACAATTTCAATAGTTCGAATGCAGTAGTTTGTTCACATCTGATTCTTACGTATACTGTACGACTCGCTATAATAAATGCAGTAGAATTGGAACGAAATGGCTGGTTTTTTCTTTTACCTTTATTGAGGAATGTTGTGTTGTGATTGAAAAGAACATCGACAGAAAGCTTGCAAATAGAATTAGTTACCAAATATGATACAAAGGTTGCTTAGAAGGAAAGTTTGGTGGGGGGGGTCCAAATCTGCGAAGGGGGGTCCAAATCCGCTGTGACACCAGTTGCCACATGATACCAGGGTAAAATTTATTCGAAACGAATAATTTTTGACTAAGTTTATCGAGGTTTTCATTTCAGAATTCCTTCTGGATGACCTTTTGTACCTGAATAATGTAAACGATATACGACACATGTCTGCAGAGGAAAAGACAGGAAAGGACAAATATTGGAGATGTCAAGCTGAAGGGATGAACAGATACCTTGAACGAGAGGGATGGAGAGCTTGTCCAAGTTCTTGTTGGAGGCATAATCACAGAGGTTGTAATTGCCGTGCATGATTGGATGACAGATGGATATGAAATCCATGACGTCCTTCTGAAGATTTTGCAGGACCTTTTCTCTTTCCACAGCCCGTTGGTCTTTCTGGGTTTCAGTTTCGACATCTTGAGTGCCTTTTTCTTTGCTGTCTCCCGCGAAAAGAAGCTTGCTATTAGCTGAGATGTCAGGTATTCGTCTACTTTAAAAATTGGTTCGCCACATGCCAGTCTTGCCTTTCGCATGGATTTCGACACAGATACAGGATCCACCTTGTGACCAGTTTGACTACCAGCGTTAGAAATGTCAGGCAAGTAATCATGCTGTATTTTGGATAGTCGCTTGTAATGCTTGGAACTTTTAAGGCCCATCCCATTTTTAATGAGGGTTCACCTCGTTCAAGGTTACCAGCTTGATCAAAGACATAAAGGACATTAGTCGATGCACCTTCTTCAAGTTGAGCTGCATATTTTAACATAGCCTTGTCGTAAAGGGTTTCACGTTCTAGAACATATTGGTGTTTACCGCAATCGAGGTGGTTCCGACGGGATGAAAGTCTTTGGTACGACTAAATACAGCCCTCTTCTGTACAAAAGAACATGGTCTGTTCCTCTGAGTCGGAATCTGTTTCCTCTGGTGTGTCAGTTATCTGATCACTAGTTGACTTGCTTTTAGCTGAAACTCGTCATCTTACGGTAACGTCAGTGAATGATACATTAGAGCAGTGTGTGGGTGTGGCTTTGTTAAGCGTAGGCAGCTGGTGATAAGTAGGAATGTCAAGGTCACTCTAAGGTAACCATTTGCTAGGTCCAATGTTTTACGCTCTCCAAACTCGAACACCCTCTCGACTAAATGTCAAATTATTAAGGAAACTAATTCCCTCCCACTAAGCTTCAAAAGGCATTTCAACGGTTTGCTCATTACTTGAAGTAACTCTTACTCCCGGTACTCCACCAGCTGACTTGATAGCTTGCACCATCTGCTCTGCAGTCTCTACATCATGGCCTTCATTCAAATATATCTTAATGTGACTTTTGATCGTCGCTGCTTTGCGATCGCATGGGCCTTTTCCACCTTGTGGATCAGAGTAATCAACGTGACATACATTGATGTTGTTCTTTGTGGCTATTCGCTGGACAGATGGTAAAACTGAGGTCGAGTGGTCTACAGTGATCCAGCATTGTCTTGTCTGAGAAACACTGTTTGTACTTCTGGTGAAGTGGACTTGAGTTGCTGGAATACGTCATCGATTATTGCTAAAACAGTGTCACTGACTTGGGAGCATTATTTGAAAACATGGACAAAACTGAGCATTTGCATGGTGCTATCTTTTCTTCTTATCGCTACGGTGATGTGCCAGCTAATGCCACGTTTCCCGAACCAATCATTTTGGGACTCACGATACCTTTTTAGTAAAAACTTCATTGCCCAATCAAGAACAAGTGGAGCAGATGTTGGATTCAGACTTTCTAGAACATCCAATCGAGCTTGATCTTGGTTTGAAGAACGAAAGGATATGGGCCTTCCACACGCTAATTTTTTGCATTGACTGCTCACCTTGGAACTTCATCTCGTCTTTTTCAGCACCATCATCGATCTTTCCTAAAGCGGACTGAATTTCATCGACAACACGAGGAAGTATATCGCAGCGGTCACACCTTTCCTTATGTTCGTGGTCACAAGGTGAGATGTAATCTTTGTCACCAGGAAAATGGTCTACAGTGATCGGCGACAGCTGAACTTTCAGTAATGTGTACCTGAAAAATGAACATACAGATTTATAACCGCAACCCAATTTAAATAATTTTTCTTTTCATGCTCACCTTGTAATCCGTCTCTAGATACCGTTTTGATTGTTTGAGCTTTTCACTTTGATGCTTTTCCCACGTTAGACTGGCGCCGTGCTCATCACCCAACTTTTGTACTATTTCTTCAAGATCATCATATGCTTTTGCTCCATCTGCTGAAAAATAGTCCAGACCTTGCAGTGATTTGCGCACAGAAGCTGAACATACTTTTAATACTCTGCATAATGTACTTCTACTCATCGGACTGAAGCCAGACTCTTTACAATGACTTCGATATTGGCTGACGATTTGCTCTGGAATCATTGTTCTAATGACATTTGGGACCTTAATTTCCACATTCGATGACAGCTTTAACAACTTCTCCCCAAAAGGGAGATCTTGGACCACATAAGCGCTAGTAATGAGGGATAAGAAGTGATCTAGTCTTTCTGAAGCAACATAAATTCTTGTTGATGGGGTCGTTGTGACAGCTGTCCCTCGTCCATGTAGCAAACGGTGATGCCTTGCAATATTGTACCTGTATCTGGTGAGATCTGGTATCCACACTTGTAGGTCTTTGAAAAAGACTTTGCCAGCTATGATAGACAAGATTTGTCGTCGTGTGCCCCAGTGGTCTGCATTGCTATAGCATTCAACTAGTGCCTCTAGCAGTATCGGGTCGATATTTTCACTAGTATTTTGGGATTCGCAGACTATTTTTAGAAGATTATGTTTTTCTTGCGGGGCGATTTCTTCAAGACATGCATCGATGACCTGTCTGGCCCTCCTGGTATGCAGACGCTTTGTTCGTGCCGAAGCTTCATCCCACGGTGTTGCGTGCAGTAAGGAAGGCATTAAGATGGTCTCTAAGCTTTACAACTACTTTTTTGTCCCCATGCACTTCCGTAAACGACAATGACACGTCCAATGGCTCATAGAGGCTCCCAGGTGTGGTTATTGGGGGTATGAAGGAAGAGGTCGCTGGACTATGGACTGTCAGTCTTAATTGTACTTCTTGATCTTCATGCTCTTCCTGAATATTTAAAGCAAAAGCCTATTCTCTATTGTTGCAAAATAAGACTAAAACAATTTTTATGAAAGTGTATACTAAATCAACTGCAATTAACACTAACTTTCTCTGCGCTCGATCTGCGCGCACGTTTTATGTTACTTAAGGTAGCTCGTGTGGCTTAGTGTTTTAGATTCCGTGGTGCAGAATTTTTTGTTCTTTGTCAAATTTAAAGCGAAGATATGCACTTTCTTTGAAATGAATTTTAACAAAATTTACCGTGAAAAACGAGTATTAAACAGGTGGGCGTTTATGCTGCGTGGTATATGTACTTTTATCCAGCAGCGTAAAAGGCTCTCAATTGGAGAGGAGAGGCGACTTCCCTCCCTTTGGATGACTGGCTACGCAGACTAACGTACACTTACCAAATAAAGGTTTTCAAACGTGCGTGCAACATTTCCGAAGTTAACCTCCTCCAGCTCCATAGGACTTAACTTTTTTCGCAGTCAGCGCACATACCTAATAAGAAAACCTCAGTTATTATGGACGTACTGTACAACTAAAAACATTGAGCTTGATTGAAACAATTACGGCCCTTCCGCAGTACGCAAGTCTTTGTAAAATTTCCAAAACAATTAGTACAAAACGCTTTTAAACAAATACAGACGTGCACTTATTTTAATTCCTTCCAAATTATGTCAAGACGAACAAAACTTCAAAAGTACGGCCGTCCTGCCGCCTAACAGGACAGTTTTTGTCAAAAGGAGCCCATTATGGGAAGCCAACAAAGTGTTCCGACATTGGTATAGAAAACTCCGCCTCTGTCTAGATGTTTGGTAGCCTACTGACCAATTCCCAGTCGAGACTTAAGTCTGACGGGACGCGTAATTTTGCACGCGGTGGTAAGTAGCGTACTTACTGAAGCCAGGTTGTATGAATTTTCCAGATACCTTGAGTATTATCCGTAAGTGCAGAACACTCACTGATAATTGCCAATCCCCCTATCGTTTTTTGGAATCGACCGAGATTTGATCTATGAGTGGGGCGAATTGTCAAATCATCGATTGACCCTACCTTCGCTGTGGCCGGACACTTCTTTTGGCACCCTACACCTGGTATTGGAACCACGACTCCACCCAACACCGAGATTTGATCTACGAGTGGGGCGAATTGTCAAGTCATCGATATCTTTCGGCGTCTTGAAGATGCCGGCTCGCGACAAAATCAGATCAACTTCATTTTCTGCATCTGAAAACTTACAACTCCGCAAGTGGCTTGAAATGTCCTTTTTACAACTACGCAAGGGAACGACTTAACAAATACAACTTCAGTCTTCTCGATAACTAAACCCGCAAGTTCCACCAGCGAACGATTAAAATGAACAGCAAATCTCCATGTTAGCATGTAAGATGAGTCGCTTATACAACAGATCAACACGCTAAATTAGTATGTACCTTGTCAATCAAATTGACTTTTGTAAACATTCTCTGACTTACGCTGGCAAAGGAGTCATTGATGAATCTGGACATTTTAGTTTTCTGAATACAGAAATTCCTGGAAGGTTTTTCTATATATCATTCAAAGAGGAAAAAAACAATCTCTTGGTATTTCGGAGGTTGATCCATCTTTGAATTTATGTGTCACGTCATGCAACTGATAAAATAAGATGGAGAAGGTATATAAACTGGAACTCAACTCTGACTAGAATATAGTAGAGAATAACGTGATCATCGAAACAGCTATTAAAATCCTAAATAAAAATGGTAAGAGTGTTATGTTAGATTTTTTTCGTAAATTGTAGTGATTTACGCCAGTAAACGGTGGCGACAAGTAGACACCATGTATATTTCATAGTCGCTAGCAAGTAAATTTTGCCCGACTTTGAGTTCGTCTCACGTTAGAACAACAAAAATACACAAAGAAACTTTTACAGTAACTTCATAACCATTCTTTTGTACTTTAAAAGCTCAGTAGATTTTGTCATATCGGTCATTGTTAAAATTGTCTTTGTTTCGATGCTACTTTTCGACATAGAAAAAGTATGTCGGACAAAAATATTCACCAAAAAATAAATATTTCTTTGCCAGAACAGAGCCATTTGCAACCCACACTTAGATGAGCAAGTGAAAGGGCTGCATGCACATGATACCCTTGACGTTAAGCATCCTCAAATACCCTAATTGGACAAGGAGTCAAGAAACCTACCCTTCCCACCCACTTCATACACAAAGTCTTTTCTAACCCATCCCTGGTTAGGCCAGTCACTGGGATGCATTCAGGTGCTAGCCTTGACAGTGATCCTCAGGTGGCGATCCCTTCCAAAATCCTGTAGGGCTAAAGTAGATTCTTGAAAGTTTTCTTTCCGTTTTATTTTATGTTCACAAGAAACAACTGGCGGCCAATCCCAAAGCCAAAGCCATTCCTCCGAGGTAAATCATTTCACAGTGCTCCTTGACTCTGTCATTAGTTGCAATCCAATCAAGAAGCTTTGTCATATTTTCTTGATGCTTTTTATAGGCCACTTGGTACTTCTCCAGAACGAAATCATGCCTCTTCTTCTCTTAATCAGCACTGTTCTGGTCCCTACTTGAATACTTTGCGAGATAGCTTTCACCAACAAAAGCGGTGGCATTGATGAGCGCCACCCCAATCATTTATCGCTATGCCTGCTATTTTATTTATCTGCATCACTGTATTTGAAAATCGACAAGTATTCATCACGAAACTTTTGACAAAGTTCTTCCTCTATATCCCTCGTTCTGGCTTCTCACTGATATAGAATGTTAAGACAGTCTTAATGATTGCGCAGACTACTGCTTACTTAATTCCATTCATTGCAAATCTGCTGAACACTTTTAAGATGAAAAAATCTTTTGATCTTCAAGATTCTGTTTTGCCGCGATTGACGGAGCGATTACGACAGTGAACCTCACATAGTTCATGAGATTTTAACTCGGATCAGAAGTCATCGTTTGAGCCTGTGGTTTTGGGTTTTTAACGAGAGCCAAGCCTTTGGCCGGGGCGCAGAACGCCTTCAACTCTTTTCTTTTATAATACAGTCCAGCCAGTGAGAAAACTAAACTTGCTACTGAATGAATTTGAGTGACTGAGAATAATGAAGATTTTTCTAGTTCTGATTGTAGTCCTGCCCCTCTAAACCCTAGATCTTTCGGATCTTTGGATCGTTGGATTGCTTTGAACCTCCTTTCTTCTTCAACTTTTCCTCTCTCACTCTACTGTTGTGTTTAGCAAGTATTTTTTTTTCCAGCTGCGACACGCCGTGGGTCTTTGTTTGATTTCGTCGTATTTTTATCAGTTGAAGTCACCTGTTGAGCTGGTGCTTCTTCAGTCCTAGGTTCTTTATCATCCATTTTATTTGTTCACATATAATTCGAAGTTCTTAGTAAAGTTCTTAGTTAAGTATTTGTTGAATTACTTATTAAAGTACTTATCTAAGTTCTTACTCAAGTAATTGATAAAAAGTTATCCAGTTTCTTCGCAGATACTATCCTTTTCTATATCCCTCTGTTCATCTTTCATCAACTCAACCACGTAATCCTCGTAAATGATCTTCATATCCTTGGCAGATGGTGCAGAAGAGAAGTAATGCAGCAGTGTTCTCTCTGAATAGCTTTGCGATCCCTGTCATCTGTTGCGTGAGAACCCAAACGCTGATTCCCTATATGGACGCTGGACGCTACACTCACGAATTCACTTTTCCTCTGCTCCACATCTCTCGAAGCAGCACAATCAGTGAGAATGATCAGTGCATTTGTTCCCTCATACACGTAGCTGATAATCTTGAGCGAATCATCAATCTGGCCTGGGAGTGGAGCTAAGATAGGTAGGTCCCTATCTTTTTCTGCGCAGCCATCATATGTCTTGCTGTGGATGAATGTTGGACAGCGGAGGATGACGTAATCGAACTTTCGTCGGTTAGTGGTGACAAGATTATCTTGTCTTTCCTAAGTTTGTTGGTCCAACTACTAATGCACTGAATGGAATGTTATCAGGATTCATATTTTCTATTGATTTAGTTTATAAGCTCTTTGAGCTAGTCCGCAGAGCGGTAGTGACCATGAGCAAAAGTTGATATCTTATCCTCTCCTATTATTCTCTTATCATCATTGGCACTCAAAGCTATCTTGTTGATGGTCTCAGTGAACACCTCATGCCTGATTACATTCATTTTCCTCATTTGCTTGTTTCTGCTGGATAAGCACTCCTTGTAGTCGACGTGAGTTATATTCTTCTTTATGACAGCCTTCTTAATCCCATATATCTTTTCTCCTCTTTTGGCCCACAGAGCCCCATCTCGCTTCCGGGCCGGAGGTCCGGCCTTCCCACAAACATGTTGTGGCCATAGAGTTTTACTCTCAACCCAACGAATTCTTCATTGATCTTTCCACAAGCTTCATCCACTATCATTCCCGCGACCTTCATGTTGTAGCCCGTAGGACTGTCAGAAGGGTAATCCTTGGGGAAAATGTTTGTGTCGAATCCTGCCTCAACATCACCGCTTACATCCTTGTACAAGTCTTCAATTGCCATCTCTTAAGCAAGACCGTCAGTGTCTGTGAAGAGAAGCTTTACGCGATCTCCCTACTTCTCCTTGATGCTTTTCTAGTGGAAGTCATACATCAGAGTCTTGCTGATATCGAGGATGCTCACTCCGCAATAGACCGGCTTATCAAACACCAGCTTAGTTCGCTTCATGTGGATTACAACGAGGTTTTCATCAAATATCGTGCAATGCTGGAGGTTTGGTCTCGATGCTTTCTTTCTACCAATGACTAATTTCACATCCACACAATTCCTGATGTTTTCTATACATTTTCCGAAGACAGAGTTGTTCATCAACTTGGAGAAATCTTTTTCAAAACCATCTGTTGCTTTCGTACGCAGCTTCATGTTGAGCTGAATGTAATTTCTCATCCAAGGTCCTTCGATGAAACTGATTCCTTTATACATATTTTTTTATCCTCAAACTAAGGCTTTCATACAGCTTGAGTGCTTTGTCATGAACAACGTATCTCTCCCTATCATTCAGATTTGGAGCAAGTTTTTTCTACTTTGTTTATCATCAACCTCTCAGCGGCAAGTGGATAATCGATGTGAAGATCGTATAGGATATGAGGAATATCTTGCCAGTTGTCAAAATCAGTCATCCACTTGAAACCTCCAATAGGAAGAGACTGACACATTGCCCATCCATAGAAATTATTCGCATCACGATAAATGATGTAATGTCTTGGCTTGCTTGGATCATAGGCCTCATTCAGATATAGGTTAATTGCTCATGAAAATCGATTTGTGATCATTGAGATTCCTCCATGAATTCCTTTTTCGATCATCAGCAGCATGTCTATATCAGTGAGTAATTCAAGTTTTTGTTGCGACACTTTCAATAGAGCATCCCATGCCAATCCAGGAGCAGGAAATACCAAGCACAATTTTCAAGACAAATAGTTCTGAACTCCTTAAAGACATCTGTCATCAAGGGAACGTATGTCTTGGGATAATAACTCTTTCCAGACCTTCTGCACGTGCTCGTAATCTTCATTTAAAATTCCACAATCATTCGCTTGAGGGTAGAGGTTTTCCTTATAAGGTAAACGTGTTTCATTGAACTTTTCAACGCTGCTCATGTAGTCGTATGGGTACACACCTTTTCTTGAGACGAACTCGATTTTATCCTTGAAGACCTTCTCAGTTTCCTTCTGCTTCTCAAGACTAACGTTTGAAACTAGTCTATCGAGGGAAAAAGCCACGAACTTGAAGCTGTCGATAAAGCAAAGCTTAGTCTGGACTTTAACCTCTTTTCTTTTTTCTTTTTGAAATTCGCAAGAACGACACCTTTGCTGAAGCTGATGTACTTTTCCTCGTTATTTGGAATGCATGTTTATTCTGAAATACATGTTTCCCTCGCTTTAACCGAGATTCTTAATGAATAGATGGGAGTCATAGTTGCAAAATTGTGAATGATGACAGGAGTCAACTTAGGCATTTGGAATTGTAGGATGCATTTTTAGTGAGCTGCTTCACGTCACTTCCCTGTGGAATTGCAGTGGTAGCTCACTTTGTCAGCCTTCCACCGTGCCGCAGAGCGGTCTTTGATATTGTCAAAGGAACGCTTGCAAATCCAGCAGTGTGTTGCTTCTTTGAACTCACGCCTATCTTCATCTGTGAAGATCATCTTCTTGGCAAAGTCGAATTCCTTATGAATATTCTTTATATTGTCCTCGAACATTTCAGCGAAGATCTGAGAAACATCTTCATCCTCACTTTTTGCTCTGTAGATGACTGGCTTTTGTGAATAAAGGTTATCATCGAAGTAAACGATTTGATAGCCGAAGCCACATGGCTTGTGCCTTGGGTACTTATTTATAAAGCTATCATCACTACTTGGCTCACAACCACTTATTGGTTCAGTACAAACCTCAAAGTCAGCATAAACCACAAAGGGCACTCTTATTGAGCGGTTATGATTCCTGAATTTTAGCATATTACCCTCATCTGGCATCTTAATCCTGACTGCATCATTTCTTAAGCAATACTCTTTATGAAGTGCAAGCTTTTCCTTGATTGAGAAGTGGCTCAGACACCTGAGGCAATATTGTTTTGCTTTCTTATGCTTTAAGAAATGACTCGATGGTAGTCGGCTTATGTTGTTTGTCAGGCAATATCGCTTCTTTTCGCCATCTGCTTGTTCTTCGAGGTGGGGATTGCGAGGCACTTCGTGCCGGGGATCGCTTTAGGGTCTAAGCGGGTATGGCCCGCCTAGCGGCTATAAGAAGAAGATTTATGACGTGTTTCCCATTTTCCTCTTTGCTGACCCTCAATGGATAAAAATCAAAGCCTGAAGAGCTGGGCCTTCCGCAGGGGCTAGAAGGGGCTCATCATAACCAAGCCACTTAGCGGCCCCGCTTAAGGCTAGCACGTTTACTGCAATATTTCCATTCTGCTTCGCAAACCTGCTTATCTTGTCAAGCTCGACTGGGAAGTTGTTACCGCTCCAGTCGAGTTTCTCAGACTTTGCTCTGAGGAGTTTTGTGATCCTTTGAGGGTTTTTCTCAAACGGATTAGGTGCTCTTGTTATGCACCATTTGAAACACTGATTATCTGCATTTTTAACATTCAAGACTGCTTTCTTACTTTTAATGAATTCTGGGAGTTTGATGTAAGAGCTACCGTTCAGTGGTCTGTATTCTGCAAGATGGATGTCAAGAGATGTCACTCTTTGAAGTCTTCAGTTGTTTCCTCTTTGATTAAAATTCTGAATTCCTTCTTGAATGGTATCTATCCATTGAGATGTCAAATTCTTCAGATTCTTCAGTTGCTTCAAGATTTAGGATTACGTTGCTTTGGAAATGAGGACTTAGAAGTTCAACAATCTCATTGAATAATTCTTCTTTAACCATCTCACAATTCTAAATCATCCTGACTCTTGTCTTACGACTCTCTCTCATCAGCTCCATGACTTTAGGTTTTGCTCTTTGCATAAACTCTCGGTCCAAGCACTCTTTACCAGGGGTCACTTTGCGGTCCAAAACCAGCAATACTATCAATTCAAAATTGCCCTGCAAGACCGCTCAATGCGCTGGCTGTTTGAGTAATTCTAAGTTGAATGCTGTTTCTATTGATTTCTTTGATCTCACTGATTTTTCTTTCTCGCTCTACTTACTCTGAACTAGATACGTCAATTTTTGGTATAGCCTTTCGTGTCGCCTCAGGCCTATTTCTTAATCCGAACGTCACCTCTATTTCTCTGATTTCGTTACTTCTTTGTTGTTCTAGCATTTAGATTCATTGACTTGTGACTTGACAGGGAGGCCTTCGGCCAGGCGGCATAGCGGAACATATCTTGTCGGTGTTAGAGGTGGAGCATCAATGTCTGGAACTGCATGGTCAAGAATTTGGCCAGTGGAGCTGATCAACTATATCAAATCTTGTTTCTCAGTTGTGAATATCTTTTGAGTCAGAGTCGTTTCGTCTTAGCTCTTAATTCTGCCCCTTTTTTGTTTCCAATTTTTAAATTATAGAAAAAGAATTTTCAACAAAAAGCAATTCGAGCATACTATGAAAATGGAAACAGATTTAACTCCAATATGCACAAAAGAATTCAGAGAAGTTGCTAAAAGCTGTAGAATAAAATACAGAAACAAGATTCCGAGCAAAGAATTGAAAGCGATGCTCCTCTATCGCCCTCTGGACTAGAGACTGAAGGTTGAAGTGAGCAATGAAACGGGATTTTGCAAGGTCGATCACTCGATGAAGGAAGCAGTAAAAGATTGTGGAATGTAAAATTCCTCCGCTATTAAATATGCAATTGATCACGAGAAACCTTTCATGAAGGGGTAAAAAACAATTCTGGGTGTAATTAGGAGCGTGTCCACGAGAGCACCGGGTAGTCGTGCTACATGCCATTCCACCGATTTCAATGAAACTTTGCCAGTTTAAAGGGTCTACCCCAAAACTCAAAAAGATAAACTGGTTTTGTTTGGTTTTTTCCGGGGGGAGATAGACCACCCCCCGGTTTTTCTTGGTTTTCACCATGGAAATCGCTTCAATTGCTAAAATCAGCAAATATGGCTTTGGTACGGCACAAAACATTTATTCGTCTATAATTTGATTGTTAATCGTCATCATTGCTCATTTTAGGAGATTTTAAAGTCACACGCTGCGTGTTAGTTGACATTATTGCAAGTTCCAGTGTGCTACAACTTCGGCTTTTACAGTCGAGAAATTCTGCGCTCTCGCTTGAGAGCAAATATCAATAGTTCTATTAAACTAAAACTTTGCTTCTACCCCGAAAATAAATTAAAATAGAGTTGTCGTTGTCACTTACCACCATCGCACATTTCCATGCAGAACTCTGCTAAGCTAACTTCTGTTGCGTGACCCAAAGACTTTCCGTAGTTTCCGTAGTTTTTCAAGCGCGTTGTTCATGCTGCCTGCTAGATAACAATTTCAGAATAATCTGCAGATCTCTATGATTATATGCTTGCTTCGATCGCAAAACATCTGCATTTCTTTAAGCATTCTCTTAGTACATATAAATCTACATCTCTCTTATATCAAGTGTTGCCGGCGTTTAATTGCGTGACTTGTAAAATTTACTAAGAATGAGCCAGCAGTGTTTTGACCAGTAGGCTTCCTGCAAATCTCCCTTGGTGAAAAAATCCCAAGAAATAGTTTTTTCGTGAGCAAAGACAATAAATGTGAGAGAAAAGTGAGATGCAAAGGTCTTCATTTTTTTTAGCTTAATAGCAGCTATACCCTCTCCTGCGGTCTTCGTTAGTCACGTTAGAGGCGGTTGCCTTACTAGTTTCCTCCCCTGTCCAGAACACGCCAAGGAGATAATTCTTTGCTTTCTGAGAAAAGGTGGCGGTTTTTTGTGTTTTCCAAAGGGCCCATGGCTAGTTAGGGATTGTTCGTAAGAATTTTACCTGAGGTCCGACCTTGAACGTAGCCACCTCCAATAGAACGGCAAGCCGGTCTTCGTCCATTTCCTCTTGATCTTATCATAGGCGGATTTTTTTGTCAGCTTCACTGTGTTCGCTTTTTTTAGGTTGCTTTTGGATGGCAGCCGATGACTGAAACGTCTTGATACATCCATCCTCTTAGCAAGAACATCTGGCTTTCTTGTTCTGTCTATAACGGATTGGGTATAGTTCTCGCGATGACCCGCGTTAAGAGATCTGTGCACGTTGCTGATAACCCCCCGCTTCTACGATTAGTTTGCTGAAGGTTTCTAATATGATGAGCCTAGTGAGACCCTGAGGTGCTCCAAACTCTGCTTGTTGGTCTGCGCTATAAACTTGTCGCAGTTCCAAAGTCAGAGGGAGGATCTCCCACCTCTATTTATGTGAGCGCCTCTACAGTTAATGCGTATCTCTAGCTTTATATGATATAAAGTCTATGACAGTCACAAATCACCAGTTAGGAAAACTGATGTTCAGATAAGCGCTCATCTCGCCCTTCTTCCTTATTTATTGCCAACTATTGAGGATACTGGCATTTACGAACCCAAAGGTCTGAATCTCACACCAAGTTGAGCACGATATCGTGAAATCGCGGCCTTCGTAAACTCCAAATAAGCCAATACGCGCTAGAATAAGCTTCTTGTCGGACGAAACGCATTTTTGGGATACATTGACGTCTCTCAAATGTCGCGAGAAAAATAACATTTGGTTCTACAGTGAGTTGCAAATGAACAAGACAACTGCGCCATCTTGACTCTATCAATTCGAGTGTTAGGTTGAATTGAGGGCTTTTTAGACACTCAATTTCTTATATGGCATCACTATGAAGACGTTATACAACTGATACACCTGCACTAATTGACCCCCTCTTAAATTTACTGGGAAAAATGAACTTACAAACTCCTTGTTGAGAAAATTGGAATTCATTTGACCGATACGCCAGTTGTTTCAGTTTTCCTTTTTCCTCGTGCTGTTATAAAACAGTTCATAAATTGACCAATGAATAAAATATTTTGAAATACCGTTCGGAATTTGCCTCTTTTTTACTGCGTGCAAATCAAGGGTAGACAAAGTTTTTAAAACATTTGATAAGAATTTCATGGGGTTCACCTCGATCATTTTTGTCGGCCAGAGTCAAGACACGTCAAGCTAAGCGTCAGCGCCTTCCAGTAAAATAATTTTTCAAAGAATAAATGTGGCGAGTGTGAGGAAACGCACATTTTTTTCATTATTGTGATCAAAGCCCAGTGATGAACCAAAATTAGTACTTACAGTATCAAACCATTGGTTATGACAGGGTGAATATAATTTTTCTGTCGAGGTCGACGTGACTTACATCAAAAGCGTTTTTGACGGAACAAACTAGTGAACATCACTGCACGAACTGAGAAAGTAAAAACTTTTATCTCCCACGCGTTTCGTCTGACAAAAGTAGACTTCATCGAGGAGTCTTAAAAGTAGGGTAAATATGTTTGCTCATGTACAAATAGTAAATAAGTTGTCTCTTTACGCAGGAAAGGTCAAGACAATCAGCGAAAATAATAGCAAATGCTGATGATATTTGCAGTCAAAAAACAGGCAAATAAGATAACAGAAGGATTAAGAACTTTTCAAAAGTGTCTTCTTGAAAAAAAAGGATAAACAATTTTTACTTCTCATGAAAGGTCGCACAGCCACGCTACAAATACTATTTCTACGTGGAATTTCTTGATGGTGGAAAGTGGAAAAACATTTTCCAGTCTTATTTTCTGGAAAAATGGCGCAGTTAAAGAATTTCGTGGGGCTATTGATATTTCCTATCAAATCAGGGGGCAGAGTTTCCCGTCATCCGCGGTCTGGAATAGCCGAAGTGGTTACACACGGGAGCTTGTACGTCAACAAGCATGCAACATGTGACTTTAAAATCTCCTCTTCTGTTACAGTTTCTTTACTGTGAACTGTGTGATAATGGTAATAAACAATCAAATTATAGACTAATTAGTGTTCTGCTCTCTACAAGAGCCCTATTCCCTGATTTTAGCAAATCTTTGAAGTAATAAACGAAAGAAGAAAGAAACACTACGCTTTTCCCATCGATTGTTCGCCTACATGCATCTCTTTAAACGTGAAATTTTCCATTCCTACAAAAAATCTCGAAAGTTTTTCACATTTTTCATCTTTCTTCATCAATCATCTTGTATAAAGAGCTAAACAATGTAGGTTTATTTGGTCAAGTGACCGCCTAGAGCAAGAATTGCGTGACAGGAGTAGTCGAGAGAGACTTGTCACAATCGCAGATTTTAAAAGGCATCCGAGACAAAAATACGGTAGTGCCCAAAGATTTTTTTGATGATTTTCAGAGATGAAATGATGGGTTACAAAAGGAAATCAAGATTAGTGTTTTAGCTTTCTGCCAAGGGGAGATATTTTACCTCAAAGTTGTCAAATATTTGGATGAATCGAGAAGCCTAAAAAAACACAGTCGTTTATTTGCCTTTGTTGATTGACAAGCCGCCAATCAAATTGACTGAAACCTGCGGCGGATATTAAATAAGGATGTAAAAATATGTGTGCAAAACATCAGTGTAATTGGTTACATACCATCGTAGTGAGAGCTTCGTACATTTTACCTATTTTGAAGCGATTTCCTTGGATTTCCTTTCTTTTTCCAAGAAAAACCGGGGGGGGGGGTGGTCTATCTCCCCTCGGAAAAAGCCAAAACAGAAACCAGCTTGTCTTTTTTAGTTCTGGGGTAGATCCTTTACACTGGCAAAGTTTCATTGAAATCGGTGAGATGGCATGTAGCACGACTGCCTAGTGCACTCGTGGACACGCTCTTAAAGAATAAACGCGGAAAAGGTGCCGTAAAATCTTTGAAAATATTTTCAAGGTGAAATTTCCTAATGTCAGACCCTTGTGGCTTATTAATCATCAGAAAGGATTTTTGATGAATCAGACGGCTTTTGTGATACGTTATATTGCCGGGATTCAACATTATGAGTGTCCCAACCCATTTCATCGAACATACAAGCAATTCGAAAGCCAGAGGAAGAGAGATGAGTAACAGTGTAAAATATAGAGTGTGACCCATATAAGAATCAATTTGACGTTCAGAATCTTGAAGGATACATAGGCCACGAGCTGAAACAGAAAAGTTCATTTGAACCTTTTCTTATGGCGCACTGAATTTTATGTTTTCAAACAGTTTTCAAAAAACTTGTCTGTCGCAACAGACGAGTTTGAGCCTGTAAGCGGGTAGGTGTGTTGTAAATTTCGAAAGAAAGGAGTTATCCCATTAATAGGTCACGCTTTCAACCTCCCTGTCGACGATGTTGAGCTGAGCATCCGATAGGATGAAGATGTGGCATTTCACATTCCCTGAGCCGGACGCTTTCCTGTTAATTTCAAGATGAATCCTTCTTTCCTATTCACCAATCTCAATCCACTTCCATGAAGATCATCACCTCAAATGAGAACGCATGGGAATCGCTCAACAGAATTTATCCTGGGGCAAAGGCTTCGGAACTCGAGGTTTCCTGTAGTAAAACAGGAAGGTTGCAGGTAAAGATGTTTGGCCAGGGCGAGAAGACATATCCCTTGAATACTGAAGAAAAGGGTACGAAATATGGTACGAATGAGCAAAGGTTGAGTCCATTACTCCAAAAAGGGATTATTGAGGAGCCTCAGAAGTCTATTCAGGAGGATCAGGAGATTGTCGATAACGGAAATGAAGACAAAGCTATAAGAGAAAAGATAACTGGAAATCAAGAGCGGATTAATGCTCTCGAAAAAGAGAGAAGATAACTTGAAGAAGGCACTTCACTGAAAGAGAAAGTGAGAAATATATTCAATAAATATTGTTAAACAGTCTCAGCTGTTGTCCTGGCAGTCGGAACAACGATTGGACTGAGTATGGGCGCATTGTCAAGAGGTCTTAAGTCTGTTGTCAAAGGAGTTGATGATGGTTTTAAGACTGTGAAGTTTATATGAAATAATTCATTTTTGTACTGCGGTTGTAGATGAAAGTGAAATGTGATCATCGCAGTAAATTTTCCAATTTAAGCAATTGGAATGAAGTAGCCTGAAAAAAATCAGGGCTTCAACGGGATTCGAACCCGTGACCTCCGCGAATACCGGTGCGATGCTCTACCAACTGAGCTATGAAGCCACACATTGGGAGCGAGGTCAATTTATTGAGTTCATATCTTCCCGTGCAGTGAAATGATGTGAAGTTTATATGAAATAATTCATTTTTGTACTGCGGTTGTAGATGAAAGTGAAATGTGATCATCGCAGTTTTAAGACTATTGGAAGTAAGATCATGGTAAACCTCCCAGGTCTCATCGGTTCGACAGTCGGCTTATTTTCAAGACTTCTGGATCAGTGATCCGCTCCTCCTCCTCCTCCGTGAGCCTCCGAAAATACGAGGCTTCTGATGATGGGAGTCGCCACAATCATTATTAAGAGCTTTCAGAAGAACAAGCGATGAAGCAAGAAGGCTGAAACCAGTCCAGCTGAAATCAATCCGACCTTTACCATATCATGATTTATCTTATCTAACCTTGGTGGTGTCTCCACCTTAACTTTAATTGAGGTCTTGTTAATTTTGTTTGAAGGGAGCCTATTCGAGACCAGACCAAGGGCTTGAGAGGTCGGCCTTTTGATCTTTAGTGAGCCTCCATTCATGTGTCTTACTCCGACTGAATTCATCCCCAAGTTCACTGATTTGCTGACTCCCGGTTTCATGTCAGAACTTGCCTTCTTCAGGCTGTTGTCATACCCAACCATACTCTGGGTGTTAAGAGGAAGATTTGAGGGTACGAACCAAATACCTGGTGAGACTGCATGATCAAGCCGGACTTTTGCCTCATCAATGGCGAGCTGAAACCTCTGAACGCTCTTCGAAATGTCTGGCTTACTGATTGCATTCTCAACCAATACGTGAAACTCACATTGAGCTTACTTCGAGCTTCCTGTTACACCCAAGATTGATGATCTGACATTGACTTGAGAACCAAGAAGACGGTAAAAGAATGCCTTAATCGACTGATTCAGTATCGCCATTCCAGCCTGCGTCAGACCTTCTGACTTGTCTGCCATGAGGTTGAATTGCCTCTCAACTCTTGCATTATCATTCCTTATGAGGTAAATCAGATCTCCTTTGACGGCTTTTCCACTCTCATCGCTGAACTTTTTTCTTCCTGGACATGAGAGTGAATGATCTGCTTCCGCACCGATATATAATACATAAATGATAACAGATCCGCGACCATGAATATCACCTCCTTTGAGGCGGAAGTCTACCCCTTTGGGTCTGTCGCTCCGTGGCTTGCACCTGATGATATTCCAAATTCTGTGGATATTCGTTTGAACGATGACGTGTCATAATTATTACTAATCTGGTTGAAAGTTGGGTCACCTAGAAGAACTGACTCACTCTGAATTCCACCTATCTTAAACAGAATTCTTCTGACGGCGGAGAAGATGTAAAACTCGTCCTTTTGAATTTCCTGGTGTATTAAAGTATTGATTTGGGGTAACAAAGATCTTTACCTCTCCATTCAAGCGGCTTATGGGATTCTCGTGAGATGGAACTGCTGGGATGCCCAGAGGGCCAGGCGTTTAGCCACCTCCTTCTTTCCTCTTCGATTCAGAGTGAGTTTAAGACGAAAACCGCCGATTTCAAGTGCCTTCTTTATGTCATCATCACAATATCTTCTCTCTGATCCTAAGACGCTCGTCTGAACTCTATCTGATCGACTTAAGTAAACCTCAGCCGTTGCCTGTCTTTTGTCATCGAATGACACTTGCGCACTGAACTTGATCAGGTCTGCATTTGGATATCGTGCTTTGAAGTCGTTCCAGGCTTTTCTCTTTGCTTTATCTGCAATTTCATTCGCTTCATCTGATCTTAGCCACGCAAGCCCCAAGGCTCGGAACTTGAGGAGTTCAACATTTTTTATTGCTTTTATAATGAAAATGGTTGTTTTAACAATTATTGCAGATTCAAATGATCACAAGGTTCGCTTCAGAGAGCCTCTTGGTAAATTAAACTTTATCAGACTTTTTTCTTGTTCTCTTTCTAATTCATCGTATAATTTGAAGAGAAGAGGAGCAATATCTGTCTTCGATACAAAAAAAAATGCAAGCGTTGAAATAAATCCTTTAGGCGAACACACTCTTGACAGTCTTTAAAAAGCCCCTGTGAAAATGTTAAAAATAAGTACGAAGTGCTTAGAGGTGCAAGCTCTTCGAGCCCAAGCTCTAAAGGGGCGGGTCGCGGAACGTTAAGTTCTTCGGGTCAGCGGCCACTTCACAGCCTAAGCCTTCAGCCGAGTGCACCACCGATTCATCTCATTTCAGGTTGGAGATGATTTCTGATTGCAAAAAGGAGCTTGAGAATGACATTACTCATTACCGACGTGTCCTTGGAAACTTAGATCTGCTTGTCACACAACATACACTGTGACAGGAGTAACATCGGCTCTATTGTCAACAAGCAGTATGGCGGTTTCTCTGGGTGGAATTGAAATTATTGCAGGAACACCGATGGCCAGTCTAGGACTTACATCAATACCATTTAGTGTTGAGAGCAAGACATTCAATCAAAAAATTACAAAAATATTTCAATAGCAGGGGCCAAGCACCTGTCAGTCAGCGAGTTGTTTTCAAAGGCGATTTAACGTAATTCTATCACTGATATGGAGTTCGATATTCAATTTTGCACGACATTGAGCAGAATAGATCACTGAAAGACAGTTGAAGAATAAACCAAAAGCTCATTTGAGGTTATAAGAGAACAGATGAAAAGAGATCATCGCAAAAAGGTCGGATCACTCGTAAACATAACGAAATAAGATTTGAATTTGAAAAGACATCGAACAGGTTGAATATTGTTTTTATAAAGGATATGCTAATTCAAAACAATTTAACTTGTCTGTTGCAACAGACAAGTTTTTTTTCTCGCTCTTTACGCGTTAGAGACAGGTTTAAGAAAATGGATTTAAAAACTCTGAAGTGTCAGAAACAGTTGGGAACAAAACAAACTTTAAAATTTTCTGATGCGTCAGAAACTGGAAAATAAATTTGAAAGAAACAGGTTGAAGGAAATTAAACTTGGAACATCGATGTTTCGGACGCGTCAGAAACACTTTGATGAAAATAAATGAGAAAAATTTTGGAAGTGACCGAAACATTTTGAAGAAAATCAATGAAGAAAACTTCGGACGCGTCAAATACAGTATGATAATATTTGCACCCTTTTTAGATCTCACGGGTGAAACATTGTGAATTTTATTCGCCTGTGAAAAATTCGAGTTGCTTTCAGATCAAGGCTGTTTTGAAAATGTGTCAGAACTGTTTTTTGAAGTCAAAGCTGAAATCAACTATGATTTTGAGGTTAAAAAATTCATGAGTTGACTTGAAATCAAGATGTTTTTCAAAATGCGCCACAATCCCCATTTATATCTACTCAAGATAACAAAAAAGTGAAAGTCTGTTTCAAAGTACACACATCTTTGGACATTCAAATCTCACCACACCCCACCATATTGATGTGCTCCACTAGCTGAGCTCTCATCAGACGAAAGTCTGACAATGAATCATGGGACACAGTACAAACCAGCAAAAGGCTAGCAAGAAGTCTATCATCCCGTTCGCTTTTATCCAAAGGCAAGCCTCCAACAACTGACAGTCATAACAGAGAGCTACTTGAAACTCATTGTTGGATGAGCCAGTGGCTGGGCTGCATACAGGTTCTGGAGTTTAAATTAAACCACCTCCAATTTCATCAGCCAGGGAAAGCCTGCCTTCAACCCAAAACCTAACCATCAGGTTTTGGAGTTTCAATGGACCTACCTCCCACAAACCCATGCTTTTGACATATCCACCCTCAAGCAATGGAGTGCTAGCCAAAAAATAGTTCCGGAATAACAAGATACAATCCTGACTATCAATTGTGAAAAACTGGGTGTCCACCAAGATGAGTAAGACAAGCCCTCTCTGGCTCCAGAGAATAATGCAAGTTAGTCAAAGGATCCAAAACTCTACCCTTCCCACCTCTAAGCAGGTCTCCAGTTTTCGGTTTACCGAAGTCTTCGTTAAAGTAACATTGACCTTCACGCTGACAACATCAAACTTCAAAACAGCTCCATTACGAGCCAGCAAACCCTAAAGAAGAAAGAGTCGTAACCGGCGAAAATCAATTTTCACTCCAATTACCACGAAGCTAAAAGTCGGGCACAGTCATTCATACATACGCTCGCGCTCACTATACAATAATGCAAGAGTCAGTTCTTGGCCAAGGAAGGGTACCGTAACGTGTGGTATCTCGGAGACAAGTTGCCGGGTGCCAAGCGATACAAGCTTTGTCTTTCGTGTATTTATCAGCAGCTGGTTTGCACAACACCATCCCGCAACAAGTTTGGGATCTTGGGAGACTTGATACAAACATAAGTGGATATCCTTTGCAGAACATGAGAGATAAATCTTCGTGTCATCCACATACGATTAAACGCTACTAAATTTGGTTACTCTAGAAGATCGTTCACTTACAAGCCAGAAAGCATCGGGCTTAGGATCGAGCCCTGAGTTACGCCATGAGTTATCGCAAGGGGCTCCAATCTTTTTCTGTTGCTGCGACTTCTCGAGGCCCCACTTGTAGTAGCTAATCTCATTCTTCTTCTTCCTCTTCCTCCTTCTCTCGAGGGTACACCAGGAGCAGTAGTGGTAGTAATAGTACGTGGAGGTGAGGTTAATTGACTTAAGGCATCTAAATCAAAATCGGTCGACCGATCTTGTCCTATTTTATTTGAAGATGAAGTTCCCACACCTGCAGGTGATGGTGAAATGATGTTTCTTCACACACTTAGTGATGAAGACCTGTTGCTACCAAATGAATGATCGAACTGCTCTAGAAAATCATCAATGTTCACAGGAGCCATTTCGTCCAATAAATTACGCGTTCTCTGTAAAATGTCACTGGTATTGGTACTGGGTGAACCCACACCCTCTGACAATCCTAAATTTGTCTTGATTGGCAGGATGTAAATCCAAATGCAAGTAGTCAAGAGTCTATCGGTCTCTTGGAGATACACTACCATGACTTGTTGCCATTGTTGAGGAAGATAAACTTGCAGTAACACATGATGCATTCCCAACTGATCTCATGGATTCTTGAATGCATAACTATCCATGATTTTGCAAATTTCACCATAGGTCCAAAGTTCCAACCAATGTTTTCCAGTTTTGTCGTGTGGATCCCTATTCACTACGTATCCTACTCTTTTCTCTCTCTGCGGATGGCGAGGCAATTTGTCGCAGGGTACGATTCCGTAAAAGTGTGAATATAATGCAATTTTAGTCCAGTAAAAAAATTAATAGCACATCGTTAAAAATAATCTCCTCCATTTCTCCTCCTTGTTCTACTTTGAGCTATAATTGTTGACCGTGTACGATGTCGTATAATACTGCTTGATTCGAATCCACTTCCAACATGTTTTCGAATTCACCATACGAGATGACTGTCACAGGTTCTGGCAATCCTCCTGTTCCCACGTAAGTCTTGTAAATGGCATCACCCGACGGTCTGTAGTTTAAGTAGGGACAGTCGACGCATCTGCTGACCACGTCGTCCATAGCAAAAAAGGTGCAATTTCTATCTTTGACTGCTGCACCTTTCAAAATGTTGTCCCCATGCTTCGGGTTTGACCATGTTGGGTTTCCTTTTGGTCAAACATCCTCTGGCTTCCAGGAATCTGTAATATCCAGTCAAATCTCTCTGATCATTGTTGAAATTTAGTTGCACAGTCTGTCAGTAAGGATACTCTTCTCCACGTATGAACAGTCTGAAATGAGTCACTCGGGCTTTCCTGAAGCAAAATGGGTCATGGGCCTAACTTCCTTTACGAGCAGTTGTGTTTACCAGTGCAGCCATCAGGAAGTTTGGAATTTTTCCATTAAACAAGTTCTGAATTTCCAAAACTCTCCATGCAGCTCGGACAGACCAGGCACGGATTTCGGATCTCATGGCTGGGTACTTCATAACATGATGATCCCTGGTGATTTTGGTCATGATACCCCTGAAAATGGCATTATCCAATCTCACCACACACAGGAACAGTTTTATCTTGATGTTATTGATCTTTTCTTGTATTCCCACGGCATTCAAGAAACGTTATGGGGAATTCAAGTAAAACTGCACGCTGAATTGTATCTCAGGAAAAATCAGTTTTCCCATTTCAGATGGTTCCAAATGAGGTTCTATCCTCAACGTATGAATTGTCCTGTCAACATAAGGTATGAGGGCATCTTTTCAGGTAGCCAATCCTTCCTTGTGGTTTTCTGCGAAGGCTGTGTAATCAGTATGTTGTTGATCAGCAGCTCCTCCCACACTATATGCTGATTACACAGTCTTCGCAGTAAACCACCAGGAAGCTTCCATGATATCAATGGCATTGTACCATTCTTGCGGTTTCAAGATCGTTTCCTCATCTTGTCAGTAATATCTGTAGACTAACTTTGTAATGCTAGGTGGCTGTTTGATCACTAATTAAAAGTCATATTAAGTCTCATATTGATCTGCTTGAAAATGGAAGGTGAAAAACGGTTGATGGATGCAGTCATGGTAACTGCATTATCGGCTGTCTTAGTCAAGTTTTCTCCATTTTCGTTGAACAATTCCAATTCGTTCCGAGATAACTGCGATTGAAATCCACAAAATGACTCTGTGCATCTACTTGAAAGTCAATGGATGTGGTTCCAGTAGTGAACAGTTGCATGGGAATACACAGGTCCGACACAATTAATTGTGCACCAAAACATCCCTTGAGTCGTTCAGTTGTTTTCAATTCACTCCCCAATCTTTTTTTCAATCTGCTCTTGAACCCTCTGTTTGACACCCCTAATCGCATTGTATGGTCTTTTTCGAATAAGGAGTTTCTTTTAAATCCTGTTATTCCTCCTTTGATCGTTTCTTTTTATGATATCTTTTGAGACAGCTCTCAATCCACTTCCGTCTCCCTGATGACCATCAGGTCTGAATTTTCTCAGGGATCCTCGTTTTTAATGATATTTGTTTAAAATGCAATGTCACGACCGTGTTTCCTGTCGAAAATCTAGGTAAATCACCCTTTTGATCTGACACTTCCACAGAAATTACGTCGAGATCGTTGGTGTGCAAGTACAAGTATGTAACGGTTCAAAATAATTGACTCCTTGTCCTGGTTCGTTAATATTTTACCTCTCCTAATAGATTCGTGATTTTATTTCCTACTATTTTACTTTGTACCGTATCCGAGTAAAAAAGTATCTTTTCAACTCATTTGCTTGAGGATTGGATCTATTTACGTAAATCTTATTTCCATCTTTATCTACACTTGCTCTTATATTTCATGTTCAAGGCCACATCGACATTCCAACTCATGGATATCATAGGATAATTCAAAGTATGCATGGTCAACATGTTCAAGTTGTCTTTGCTGTTCCCGACCAATTCATCTCCAGTCCATTCGAAACGAGATGCCATATACAACTCGGTATTGGTATCAGTATCCAAGAAAGTGATTTAAGTGTCTTTCTCACTCCTGGTGTGGAACAAAATCTCATTGTGCTTGTTTACTACAGTTTTCATGAAAGTGCGCCATCCGTAATGACATTTTCGTCTTGGATAGAATCAAAACTCGAGGCGGTGTCGAAAAAAAAAACAAGGATCCAGCAGAAACTTGGTACTACGTTTATTCGGTCATCAAAATTAAGGCATTAGTTGTGGCCACCATGATTCTTTCATTCCTGTCATTGACGGACCTTTAAAGCATGTAAGTGTTTATTTTCGACAGATTTCTCATGTCCAGAAGCGTGTCTGGAAGAGTAATACTGTTCAATCCTACTTCCCATAACCCGTTGAGATGTATCGGATAAGGCAATCGTATCTTAAAACTCGTAGGTCGGTTATGCGGAAATTCACTCAAACTGCTGTGACTCGGTAACGTGACGTAAGATCCTGATCGAGTCATAATGTGAAATGCAAAATGATTCTGGTAATGTCGTTGTCTGAAAATTCGGCAGGACTCCCTTCTTTCTCTTTGATTTGCACGGCTATTTTGGCCACGAAAAAATTGCGCAGTGGTATATATTGAACGTGACGAGGTGATGATTTCCACGGCTATTTTGGTCACGAGGAAATTGTGCAGTGGTATATATTGAACGTGTCCAAGTGATGTATGTTGGGACTGTAAGGGACTTCTCGAAGCAGATTCGTAATTTCATCTCCCACCAAAGCACTTGCAGGTACATCTGAGTACCCGTCAAATGAACGGTCCGGATCACCTATCAACTCCCGAAAAGAAGAATTAAAAATGCGTAAATCTTAAATTACAAAACACACTCGATTGAAGATATTTTGTATCCAATTTCTGAATATCTGGCAATCCACCTTCACCAGGAACAGTGAACTCTGTCTTTTCCAAATCGTTCACACCGGTGGGAAACCCTAGACATGGACTTTCAGACACGATCCATTCTGCGTGATTGGTATAATAAATGTGCCACTTCATTCCCAAAGCAACTTTTCTGTGAAAATTTGTCATGGGACAACTTGCCATGACAGCTCCCAAGGTATTCCTGTCCTCTTAAATGTCTCTCTGTTATCGATAATCAAATCTTGTCCTTCCCATAGAAACGTCACACATCCATTTCCTTCTGTCAAGACCTTGCTGCATTCCAAGTCTCGGTCATCTTTCTTGGCATATTTGTGAATACAAGCATTTTCTCCTTTTGTCAGAGCTCTATTCCGATTTGCATTGTATGAATTTCATAAAATCAACTCCTGGCTGAACGGGCACATGTCACAGAAGGCAAGTTTTCTAGATATTCCTCACGACGTCATACTTAACATAGTTTTTGACGGCGGAAGGATCATACAGTTCGAAACATTGCTCTGCCACCAAGATCGAGTTGCCTTCGTCCAATTTGTGTAATCTGAATCTATTTTAAGGAAAGGAGATTTGAGTCAATCCCACTTTCCATCTGCGTTATTGATAGGGCGATCGATTGCTGAACAAATGAAGTGTATTTGCGATTAATTCATCTTTGCTGGCATTTACTTTTTAATTTCACGCAAAATCCTCTAAAGAAAGTACCAGATTGCCAATTCATAATCAATTTTCAGGCCTCTTAACATTCTCAACGTTTTTCTTGAGCGCCCAAGAGCTAAACTTGTCTGACCGACCGACCCATTTTACCAATAATTTATTCCCGCTTCGTTTCAAGATTGCCTCGATAGGATACAAGGCATCGTCTGGTACTTGTAATTTTTGCAATTCTTGTTCCTGAAAGGTACCTTGAACGAGTGAATTGTCCATTTCTGTGACTTTGTAAGTGATTACGAGACCTGGTATCACACGCGATACGACAAACACTTCTTATGTCCAACCGGGGAGATACCCTTTTTTGAACGTAGTCCCTTTCTCATTAAATAGGACTCTTTCACTGGCTTTTAAGCGAGGTCTTACACGATCCTTTTTTTTTTCTGTTAGAGTCCTTTTGTATACAAGGTGTTCCACACTTGTTCAGAAGTCTCTGTATTGACTTCAGATGGTTTCATCCCAATACTTCGATGATAAGATGGATTGTAGCCATCCACTAAAGTTTGTAAGATGTTCAAATACTGAAAATTATTGGATTTGGTGAAATAACGATAAAGTCTGTCTGTCAAGGTGCAATTGGATCTTTCCACTACTCTGGCTACAGTCTCTCCTTTTTTTTTTTTTTAATAAAAAGCACAATGTATTTATCTTTCATCAACTTTTGAAAAGTACTATTGTAAAATTCCTTTCATCATTTATCTGAAGTTTTGGAGGTTTTCGTCCATCAGCTCATTTCAAATTCTTTAAAGGCTTCTGCGACATCCACACCTTTTTTGGATTTGATAGGTTTAACCCATGCAAACTTCGGTGAAGAAATCGATGATGACCACTCGATATTGATTTCCTCCATTGTATCAGGCAATGGATTGCACTTCTACCAAATCAGCTGCCCAATGTTCGTCTGTGCCGAACACTAGTAGCAGAGCTCGCAGCGCGCGCAGCGTAGCTCATTATTATACGAAATAGTAGTAACCTATCAAGCCGAAAAAATTTGGAATTGAGACTGTATGACCGACCATACAAGATGCTACTTTTAGCATGCGGGGCCAGCTGCATCATAGGCACTATCTTAGCCATTACGTAATAGATAGGCGAGGGATAAAGTAGTCCGCAGGCGCGATTGCATGCATAACTTGGATACCCTATCAGTGTGCGCCAAGAGACACCGGCAGATGACAATGAAGTGCGCATACTCGAGTGCCGAGCTTTAGGGCAGCGTACCGTGGGCACACGTTTGAGCATAACTCGAGGGCTTCACGTGGACTAGTTGATTTGAAGCTGCATACGCAAATAATTTACAACCCGCGTTTTGAGCGCGAAATCAAACTGATGAGATTGTAGTTGAGCAGTAACTCTCAGTATTTTGCAACACCTCCTCAACTCGCAAAGCAAGAACACTAGCAGAGCCAAAGCTTCGTCAACCGGACGAAATTGTTATAATTCAAGCTCGTGGAGAGAGGTTTTGAGTGAAAATAGGCTGGAAAGACAGAGACAGAGCGACCAAAGAAAGCAAGAAGTAAAAGGCGTAAAGAGTCGAGAAAAACGCGCAAGAAAGTTAGAAAGGACGCCAAAATAGGCAAAACACTGCGAGACGAACGAGAAGGAAAACAAGAAAAGGCACAAGTAAAATGGCGAATATCTAGCGAGGAGGAAATGCAAGAAGGAAACACAAAGATGCCTTAGAAAACAGACCGAAAAGAGGTCATCAACAAAGAGGAGCGAACTACAAAGGATCCTACTAAGAAGAGGAGGTAAGTCGAGTCTTCGCTGGGTTTTCCCTTACGCTTAGGCCCAGAAAAATTCCAACCTTTTTTTACTAATCGTCGATTGATACTAGCTTCAGTATATATATAATTCAAATCACGTTTCGGTAAAACAATGACTTTGGCATTCGTCGCTTAGAAAACCTCGCGCCGCTTCATCGCTCGAATGACATTTCAATGTTTTCGTATTCTTCAAGTTATTTCTTGTCCTACCGTTTGGAATGTTTAATACAGTCGTAGTGTTGAGGGAAAATAATATATCTAGCCGATCTTATTTTGCCAAGAAGGTTTTCAAATAAAAACGAACGGTGTGAGCAAGTTTCTACTATCGCAGAATTTACTCTCTTCAATTAAAAAAATCGCACTTTGTCGGAGATGCGTTGTTTTACCCTAAGAACGAAGTTGGAATAAAATGAGATTGAGTCAGCGATTTTCATGTTTACATTAAGTCTAATTTTGACAATATTGCTGTGTAAGGAATTGGTCACAAGATTGTGAGTTTTAAAGGGTGGGAATCTTGAAAAGCAAGGATCCTCCTTTAATTAGGACTGAAATTAGTGGGGGCCCTCCCTTTTTAATTCTTGTTTTAACTTTGACTTCCCTCTCCTTTAATGTTTAGGGTACATAGATGAAGAGAGTATTTTTGTATTTTGATGCATGAGAGTTAAATTAATTTGCATCCACATAATGCACAATGGAAGAATATAAATGCCTTAGCTTCCAAGTTAAAGAATTTAAATAAGAGAGTTCTACAGTTGATTTCTGCAGAAGTCTTTATGATGGAATCCTTAGTCTCTCTTCGTCATCAAGCTATAATTATGATATTCTAATTCTAGCTTGTCTTCCTTTAAAGCAAACTTTAACAGCGCAAGAAACATTTTAGACAAAGCTCGTATCTCATTAGCTAGAGTTGCGAAGATCATGGACAGTTGGCTTAAAGACACCTACGTTATACGCCGTTACAGCAGTGGTTGCCGAATTAACTGAAAGAAAAAATCTCAAAAGACGCTGTGTATTTCCAGCCAGAGGACGATCATGAAACAAGGATACCCAAAAGAGAAAAAGTTAAAATTAACAAAATAACAGGCTCAAACACGAGTTGAAATTTAATTTTTTTAATTTTCTACGCTAAACAGAGGAGGTTGTAACCTTAGGGAAACATGGTGGGGCAAGCAATCATATCTGGCAACTTCAAGAAAAGATATGAGAAGCCCATACGATTCTGGTTTATTGTTTTACTGACTCACTATTCCCACGTGTACACTCTTCAATCGACCACTCACGTCTTTAAACACAAAGTAGTTTACCGTCGTTTCTTTCAATTTTGGTTCATTCTCCCAAATCAAAATTATCAGTCATGCTCAATTGAATATAATTTCAACCGATGCTGTCATCATACACTTCATTTGAAGGAGAAAACATTCTCTATCTTCGAAAATTTGCTCAAAACATCAAGAACAACAACGAAGGTCCTCAGCTGCTTGAAGACATCGCTGACTAGCATGCGTGTTGATCGCCAATGCGATCTCTCTCTCAAAAGGAGGATAATCATCACTTGTAATATCTCCTCAAATGAAGTAATATACTTCATTTAATTTGAACCTGGTTTCAACAAATGGACTGGGAATGGATATGAGGATAATCCGTATCCCGGTGTTTCCAACATGATCTCGAGACGAAAGTAATGTTTATCTTAACTTCTTAACTGGCCCTAAAATAATGCATAGCACTGTTTCATGGCTTGTGTGAGACCTTCGGGACTCGATGCTTGGGAACAAACATACAAGCAAAATAAAATGGCGGCTTACGGCGGCGAAGGAAATCTCAGTAGTGTAGTATTTTAAAGTGAAAAGGCTCGGTTGTTGTTATCTAGTTCTCAAGTAAAAAAGATCACTATCTGCAATCAGGCTCTACCACTTTTTGAGCAACAAGAAAACATTGAAACGGTGGTGAGAAAGCAGCAAGTTTCGAAGTCTAAACAAAAGATGGGTAAGCTGAGTTTCAGTCAAATATCATGAGGTTTGGGATGTAATTTCGACACCAAATAAATAGAGAATAATATATGGACGCGCGTGGATATGGAATTTCTCTTCGAGTGTTTAACTCGATAGCTCACGAGTGAGCGTAGCGAACGAGTGAGGTGTTGAGTTGAACACGAGAAGAGAAATTCCATATCTACAAGCAACCATGAAGAGGCTAATGATGTACATAATACAAAGCATTTTGGTAAAAATGTCTGCTTTGCTGTAATCTATCTGAAGGTGCTTTTAATATGCTAGTAAGACTTGTACAGCCTAGTCGAGATGTTTTTGAGTAGTGGAAAATCTGGCTGTAGTAATTATAGGCAGTAGAGGCCAAACCTCTTCCAGAAAAGCAGTCTGAAAAGTGTGAAGTCAGCGGAAGATACTTCATTGTAGGCGGCCAAATCGCAAGCCACCAGCCCATTTTGAGTGAGCAGTAAAACACCAGATTGGCTATTTTAACTAGTTTTATTGAAACCAAACCTTTCAAGGCTTATATTCTGTTTTAGTCTGAGGTGTGACTTTTATGTTTCTTATTTTGCAGTAAGTTGGCTTGTTATGGCCATTTTTCTCTCGAACATTTTTTTCCAGCCTAGTCAAAATGTCTTTGAGAAGTAGGCAAGCTGGCTATGGTAATAGGAGGTAGAGGCCAAACCTTGTCCTAATTAGAAGTCTAACAAGTGTGAAGTAAGTTGCCGATATTTTGTTGTAGACGGCCAAATCCCCAGCTACTGGCACATTTTAACTGGGCTATTTGTTATTTAGCTACTAAGTAATCTTATAACTAAAGATTAATGCATTTCTTTCTAATAATTTGCCACTGATTGTATGGCACATTTTGTCTGGGCTGATTGTGTGTAGAATGTATGTGCACTTCTTTTTAGGTGTTACACAGGTCAAAGTACCAAGAAATACTCTGTGATAACTTAGTAATCCAAGATGTAAAAGTTTTTAATGATAAGGTAAAGCTTGATCATTCTTTGGAGTTTGCATCTGTTCTAAAAGCTTTGGGAAGAGTCAGGGGAGCATTACTTCTTTAAAAAGTTCCAAAAAAAAAACAAGCACTAGGGTAAAGTCCCAATTTGCATAAAAAGTTGATTTTATTGAGAGAAAAACCCTGGATGTAGTTAGGGTTTGTGTGATTTTCACAAACTGTTAGTTTGTCGTCTAGACTTAATTTGCAGGAACCTTGTTAATTGTCAGCTTCAAGAAAAAGTACATAATTGCAAGAAAAGCTTAAATCTTGAAAAATTGACTGATCAGACTGGGCCAGATGTCATGAGATTTGTACAATACCTTGGCCTGCGAGGTACTTAGAATAGGCAAATGTTGTTGTGTCTCCTTGATGTCAACTTAGGCCGAAAAACACGTTTTTGTTTTTTTGCAAAAAATTAGCTTATTCTAGGCCAAAAACGCTGCAAGGAAGCTTTAACGTGATGTTTTCAGCAAAAAACGATAGAATCCGTGCAACAACACTGGAATCCAGCTAAAACACAGTGTTCTCAGTGAAATCTAGGCAAAAAACCCATAAAAACCGACAAAGAACTTTAAATTGCGCGATTTACCTATTTTTCGCCAAGATAACTGCCAAAACGCTACACACTAGCTGAAACTACATGTTTTTCACAAGATCGCAACGAAATTTGTCCAAAAACACTAACATACGGCAGAAATGCACGATTTTTACAAAATATCACGTCAAAGTTGACAAAAACGCTCACTTCAGGCGAAAAACTTTTTTTTGCAAAAACGACCTTAAGACAAAAACACAATTTCATCAGGAAAATAGGGCTAGAATCTGTGGGAAAGCACTAAAACCTAGCTTCAACCCAAAGTAAATTGGTAAAATGGATTAGGGTTAGGGTTAGGGTTGGGATCAGGGTTAAGAATAGAAATTAGCACTCCTGTCAAAATGATGCAACTGGTTAAAATTGTCCAACCAGTTAAAACTAGATAAAATGGTCTAAACGGTGAAAAGATTTTAATTTCATGACCTACTCCAACTGGAAGAGACGATCTCACTTGGTAAAATGGTGCAACTGGTTAACATGATCCAACTTGTTAAAATGATCTCACTCACTATCTATATATTTCACTATCTAAAATGGACAAACTGGTTTAAATGGTCGAACCAGTTGAAATGGTCTAATAAGATAAAACAGGTGTAACAAGTGAAAATGGTCTTACTACATAAAATAGTCAAACTGGTAGGACTGGTCTTACTGAATAGAATGGTCCAGCCGCTGGTCCAACCATCGAAACTAGCCAGTGAAACCACTGAAAATGATTAAACTTGAAAAGTGATTCAAGCAGCGAAAATTGTCCCTCTAATCATAATGATCCAAACTAGTTAAACTGGTCCAACCAGTTATATGGATCCAATCAGTTAAAATCATCCAACCAGTGAAAAGGAATTCCCCAGTCAAAATGATCCAACCAGTTAAATTGACTTATCTGGTTAAAATGATGCAACCGCTGAAATGGTTCAGCCAGTTAAAATGATTCAACTGGTTAAAATGGTCCAACCATTAAAATGGTCCGACTGGTTAAAGTGATCCAACCAGTTAAACTGATTTACCTGCTTAAAATGATGCAACCGCTGAAATGGTCCAGCCGGCCAGTTAAAATCATCCAACTGGTGAGAGTGATCTAACCAGTTAAAGTGATCCAGCAGGTTGAAATGGTACAACTGGAATGATCCAACTGATTAAAATGTTCCAACTGGTTATCATGATCCAACCAGTACTAGATAAAATGGTCCAAGTTCAAATGATCCAACCAGTGAAAATGATCCAACCAGTTAAAATGGTCCAACCGGTTAAAATGGGAAACTAGATAATATTGTCCAAACCATTCATTAGACAAAATGGTTCAACTGCTTAAATAGCTAAGGTTTCCGAGATGTTCTAACATGGTGAAAATGGTCTTCATTGATAAAATGGTCTAACCGGCGAAAATGGTTTAAGTTGATACAATGGTCCAACTAATAGAACTTTTCTACGTAGCTAAAATGGTCCAACTAGCTAAGATGGCCTAAAATTGTCTAACCAGATCAAATGGTCCAAACGCTGAAAACGGTCCAGCTAGATAAAATGGTCCCACCAGTGTAGATGGTTCAACCAGTCAAAATGATCCAACCAGTAAAGACACTCCCACTGCCCATTGACAACTTGATCCTACTAGTTTAGATGGTCCAACCAGTAAAAATGATTAAACCAATCAAAATTGATCCAACCGGCAAGAACGATCCAGCTGGTTTAAACTCCTCAAGTGGTTATTTAAGTGACAAAAGTGACTGGATCTTATCGATAATATTTTTCGAGGGGCTGAAATCGTAACCCTAAACCCTAACTCTAACCAGGTAATGGACTCCTGCCCTAACCCTAACCCTAAACTATTCAGTTAGCTAAGTATTTCTCAAATGATCCAGCTGCTTAAAAATCTGAGCACAGAGTAAGTTTAGAATTCAATTTTGCAAGTTTTCGAAAGAGTTCCAAAACTAACATGCACATAGCTCAGTGGAAACACCGAAGCTTCTAAGGCTTCATATAGTTATTACGAGCGCACACACCTAATGGACGTCAATTCGCCTTTGTCGTCCTCTAACGATCAAGACCTCATGATAACGTGGTGTAAGAATTGTACAGCATTTTATATATATGTTTTACTTGACGATAAAAGTTTGAATCCGTACAAGAAAACGTAACGGAAACAGGCGACGATAATATTCCTTTGACAGAAATGCAACGCAAACATTCGTCATATTTCTGTTCTGGAATCATAACGGACACATGACAGGTCCAAGGAAGAACTGAATAACGCGTTTCCGTTGCACGGAAACAAAACGGAAAAATAGAGTTTCATTTTTCTGAATTACGGAATCATGTTATTTCGTCCTGTGCCTGTTCTAACTCTATGCTAACTTAAACCTGACCCAAACCCTAAACCCAATCCTAAGCTAAGGCATAGGGCTTAAATCAGGGTTTAGGATAGGGTTAGGGTTGCTCAGGGTTAGCGGGGTTCGGTGTCAGAATTAGGGTTAGGGTTAGTACTTTCAATCGTGCACACGCAATTATGTGAATGTTGCGGTACATAGAGTTTAATAGAGGGTAGGTTGGCAGTATTTGCCAGTTTCTTTCTCCCAAAGCTTTTAGAACAGATGCAAACTCTAAACAATGATCAAGCTTTACCTTATCATTAGAAGTGTGCACACCTCAGATTACCAGGTTATCACGGAGGATTTCTTCGTACTCTGACCAGTTTAACGCCAAAAAAGAAGTGCACATACGCACTACACACAATCAGCTCAGTCAAAATGTGCTGCAGCCGACAATTTGGCCGCCTGCAACGAAATATCTGCCGCTTACTTCACACTTGTCAGACTTCTATTCAGGATGAACTTCAGTTTCTGCTGGCTATCACTATCGCGAGCTTACCTTCCACTCAAAAACATTTCCACTGGGCTAATACATACATACATATATACGTGTGAGACTAGCTTACGTGTGCAAACCTACACTATTGAAAGAGATGAATGAATTATAACTCAGTGAAACAACGATAAATAAAATAGATCGGATCAATATCAATATCTGGGCAACTGCCCACCTACCTCTCCCCTAACCCAACATTAACCCTAGCTTGTTATCAATTGATTGTTGTTGGGCTAGTGGAGGGGTAGGTGGGCAGTTGCCCAGATACTGATATTGATCCAATAGATCAATAGAAATGACAAAAATTAAACTAACAGCAGACAGTACTGTTTCGGCCTTTTGGGCCTGATCAGAGCAGTGATTCTCAATTAAGTACTTAATTTGGATATAAAACCAAAGCTTGGTGTAGTTAAATATTATTATTTTTCTTTGAATATTCCTATTCCAACTGATGTATATTGTTTGAACTACAAGTCTTATTAGCATGTGAAAATCACCTACAGAAAAGGCATACACTTTGTACCAAGATTGCTTCGCATCAAGCACATCATCTAGTGCATCATTACATCTTCAGGTGTTTCTCGTCAGGTCAGACATCGTGTCTGCTACTGGTACCATGTAACCCAGTACAACCTACCGCATGGACGGGTGGTCGGTGTCTAAGCTGGCTTTCCTCACCAGCTGTTGTCTGGTGAGGAGGGTGGCATGTCGCCCTTCCAGGACTAAAAACAACACCCACTAAATGGCAGATGAGCTCCTTATGAGCCATTGGCCATCGCCGACGAACGACACCATCTACCCTCTAATTCCAATACCCGAAACAAACAACGTCTTAACCTAGGAGCTTGGAATGTTCGTACGACCAACGACAGTGACTTTTCAATAAGACCGGAGCGAGCAACTGCCCTCATCTGTCGTGAATTAGAGAAAGCAAGCATCGACATCTGTGCTCTAAGTGAGGTTCGACGACCTGGCACAAGAAACATAGGCGAAAGGAGTCATACAATTTTCTGGAGTGGAGGAGAAGAGAGAACAGCGGGCATTGGTTTTGCTGTCTCCAACTTGCTAGCTACTCAAGGTATTAGCCCTACACCAATCAGCGACAGACTCATGTCAATGCGCATACAGCTTAAGGGTGGCGACAATCTAACATTCATCAGCGTTTATCCACCAGCCATACAAAGACCGCAGGAAGAAAAGGAACAGTTCTATGAATGTGTATCAGCTGCCGAAATGGACAGCGTTATCATTTTAGGTGACTTTAACGCTTGTGCGGCTTCGGACTGGAAATCATGGCCGAATGTCATCGGGAAGCATGGTGTTGGAAAGATGAATTCCAACGGTCTTATACTCTTAGAATTTTGCACCAGATTCCAGCTCAGTTTCATGGGCACGATGTTCCAACTGAAACACAGCTTAAAGAACACATGGCAGCACCTTCGTTCAAAACACTAGCATCAGCTCGACCATGTACTATTCAACATGGCTGCATAGTCATATGTTACACTGACAAACGTCAATCGTGCAGCAAACTGCTTCATTGATCACAAGCTCCCTATCTCTAAGTGTCTCTTCTCCATCAAGAACAAGAAGAGAGGTACAAGACCCCCCAAAAAACTCGACACACGTTTGGATGACGACAAGAAAGTACTGCTAGAACAGTTTCTAGATGAGAGGCTGTCCACCTGTAACACTGACGTTGACGAGCTCAGAGCTGTTCTCCAGAACGCTGGTGCCCATGTCTTTGGCAAGAAGAAAAGAGTGCAAAACGACTGGTTCATGCAATTTAAAAACTTCTCCAAGATGAGAACATGGACAGGCATGTTTTGAGAAGGCGCATTAGAGAGCTGAAAAACAGTTGGTTCCGACATAGAGCTGAAGAAGCAGAGCGGTACTCTCAGGAGAAGAACCACAGAGACTTCTATGGCACTCTAAACGCTGTTTATGGTCCAAGATCCAGAACCTCTCATCCAGTGAAGTCCAGAAATGGCGAGCTCCTGACTGCCCCTGACATTATAAAAGACAGATAGGTTGAACATTTCAGCGATTTACTAAACCAACCAACTGATGCTGACTTGACCATTGCCGATGGCATAGACCAGCTTCCAGTCATTGAATCAATGAGCCGCCCAATTGAAGAGCAAGAACTTGACCAAGCTCTTAGAAACACCCGACTAGGAAAGAGCCCAGGCCCTGATGGCATTCTTCCTGGAATACTTGTGAATGGTGGACGTCGTTTGAGAGCTTTCCTGCTTGTCCTTTTCAACATCTGCTGGGTTATAGAGATAATCCCATTGGACTGGATAGATACGAACATCGCCATAATGTGCAAAAAAGGTGACAGAAGTCACTGCGGTAATTACAGAGGCATATCGCTACTTAGTGCTGTTGGAAAAGTATAGGCGGACGTCATTTTGCAGAGGCTACACCTGCTAATGGAATCCATGTATCCCCAGCCGCAGTCAGAGTACCGTAACGGAAGAAGTACGATAGACGGAATTTTCACGCTTCGCCAGCTGATGGAAAAAACAAGAGAGCAATGTAGATGCTTTATATAGCCTTCATGGATTTTGTCAAGGCGTTCGACACTGTCAATCGCGAGCTTCTTTTCATCATCCTTCGCAAACTCGGCTGTCCGCCAGAGTTTATAAGAATCATCAAGAAGCTATATACAGATGTACACGGCAGACTTATAGTTGATGGTGAACTGACCCAATCCCTTGAATACAATAGTGGGGTTAATCAGAGGTGCAAACTAGCTCCAACACTCTTTGGCATCTATACAGCAGTCCTACTATGGCTTGCCTTCAAGAAAATCAAACACACTTGCAGTGTACAGATCAGGTTACCTTACAATGGAGATCTTTTTGACCTACGCAGGCTTAAAGCAAAAACCAAAGCCCTAACAGAGTTCATCAGTATGCTGATGACATTGCTATTTTCGGCGACACGCCAGAGGGTCTGCAATCGCTTTTGACCTCCCATAATGACGTCACTAAGAAAATGGGCCTGTACATCAACACAGTCAAAACAGAGACTATGTGTATGGTAACACAGCTGATTTCTTCGTAGACGGCACCAAGTTAGCTAGCGTCACTCGCTTCAAGTACCTCGGCAGCTATGTCAGCAGCGACTGCTCTATGAAGGAGGAACTTGCATCTCGTATTCAAGCAATGTCATGTGCTTTTGGTCGACTGTGAAAAAGAGTTTTCGACTCGCATGATCTAACAGCTTCAACTAAAGTCGCTGTGTACAACCAATGTCTAATACCCCTTCTGATGTATGGAAGTGAAACTTGGACTCTATATCATCATGAAATCATGCAGCTCCGTAAATTACAACAGCGTCATCTACGTCTCATTTCAAACATCAAATGGGAGTATTACATCAGCAATGAAGAGGTGTTGCGACGCACTGACGTTGAAGACATGGAGGTGATGTTAGTAAGGACCCGTCTGCGTTGGTTAGGACACGTTTTTCGAATGAACGATCATAGGCCGGTAGAGCAGCTCTTGTACTGTGAGTTGGCTCATGATTCTCGCCCTATAGGCCGACCCAAGCTTCGGTTCAAGGACACCTGCAAAAGTGCTTTGAAGTGCGGTCATGTCGTAGATCAGCGGCTTTCAACCGTAAACAACAGAGCCGAATGGAAGAGACTCACAAGGGTAGTATGTGACGTATACAATTCTAAGAGGCTCCAGGATTACCAAAGGAGAAGGGCTCGACGTGGAGCTGAACAGAGGAAAACTGTGGATATACCCGTGTTCGGGCTATAGGCGTGTTTATATAATTTGCTTGTGAAAATCACACAGATCACAAGCTATATACAGCATGCAATCAGTGGCACATTATAAGAAAGGAATGCAGTAATCCTTAATGATAAGATTACTTAGTAGCTAAATAACAAATAGCCCAGTAAAAATGTGCCGACAGCCGGGGATTTGGCCATCTACAACAAAATATCTGCGGCTTACTTCACACTTATTAAACTTCTAGTCTGGACAGGGTTCGACCTCTACCTCTCATTACTATAGCCAGCTTGCTTATTTCTAGAAAACATTTTGACTGGGCTGAAAAAAATGTTGGAGAGAAAAATGGCCATAACAAGCCAACTTACTGCAAAATAAGAAACGTAAACGTTACACTTCATACTAAAACAGAATATAATCCTTTAAGGGCTTAGTTCTCAACAAAACTAGTTAACATAGCCAATCTGGAGTTTTACTGCTCACTCAAAATGGGCTGGCGGCCTGCGATTTGGCTGCTTACAATGAAGTACCTTCCGCTGACTTCACACTTTTTAGACTGTTTTTCAGGAGGAGGTTTGGTCTCTACTGCTTTTAGGACAGCCAGCTTGTCTACTACTCAAAAACATTTTTTCTTTCTCATCAACACCGACTTCCAAAAATAATGGATAATGACCACCTAAAACAAAAAAAGAAATAAATCGTATTTGTGATCTTACAGGGCTTCAATATGACATAAGCATGCATATTTTTATTTCCTACAAGTTGCAAGTGGCAGAAATGGCTGAAATGGTCTTCACGTGAACACAACAGAATCCTCTCAGTGTATAGCCATGTAAAACTATTTATTTGGTGTCGAAATTACATCCCAAACCTCATGATATTTGACTGAAACTCAGCTTACTCATCTTTCGTTTAGACTTCGAAACTTGCTGCTTTCTCACCACCGTTTCAATGTTTTCTTGCTATTCAAAAGGTTCCTTTTTTCAGAGTTTGCACTTCGTGAATGCAACACAGCAATTGATTCGCCCTCTCTTCTTTCAATGCCTCGTTGTATTCTTCTTCCAAAGGCAAATACGTGGACTGAAAAGTCACAGGGCAGTCGGTTCAAACCCCACTTCCTTCAAAAGATTATCCACTTCTTCTTGTTCTTCTTGTTGTTTCTTCACTCTAGGTGGTGGTACAGAAGGTGATGATGACGTCGCCGTCGTTAGAAGAGGAGTCACAGGTGTCGTCCTATTTCGTTTCCTGGCCCTCTTGATAATAGATTTGGAAACAGGTAATATCTCTGCCATATCTTCTTCTTCGTTGCTGTCGTCTAAAACCATGACAGAATCTTTTAAAAATCTATAATAAACAAAGATCTTCTCTCCCGTATCAGGATCTCGTGACCAGTACATGAAATCGTGTCTTTCTTACATACCTTGAAAATGACGTGAGCAGACAAACGAGTTTGACTTTGTTTTCAAATGAACTTTGTAGTCCCTTGTCTTAAACCTATTTTAAACTTGCTTAAACTTGTTTCATACCTGTTTCGATCAAGAAATGGTATGAAGTAAATATAAGACTTGTTTTTTGTTGTTGTTCACAAACCTGTATGTGAAAAAAACACTTTTATCATCATCATCATTAGTCGGTAACAACAAATTGATGAGATCACCAAGAAACTGCAAAAAACTAAGCCTAACCAAGACACCGCAAGAACTATCTCTGAAGGATACGCGAGCTGACATACAAATAAGAAAACTCGAGTAAGGTCAGGAAGAATTAAAAAGAGAAGTGAAAAAAATGTGACAAAGCCAGAGAGGATTACCTGAAATAAGAAGCCACGAGAGCTGTGGATGTGTAAATGAAAAATAGCGTGTCATGAAACCGATTGAAGTAGAAGAATGTTCTCAAACTCATTACCCATGATTCAAGACATTTAACAACGTTGTCAACACCAATATTTCGAAAGGCAAATATCTTCTTTCCAAGAATATCAAGAATTTCACTTTAGTCTAGAAAAAGCAGCTACCTAACTTCGTCACTAGTCTCCGTTAACCGCGCAAAGACAAGATTTCATAGTGGAGCCCCTGTAGTTCATGGTCAAATATGCTAGATTACTTTTGGCTTTCAGACATTTAAATTACAAGAGGGACCAACTTCAAGGTGACACATAATAGGTTGTTCAATTTTCCATAGATCAAGGTTTCAAAATTATTCATGTATTTGATAATAGATGGTACATATATTGAGACACGAGATTCATACTATGTGACAGTCGAGAACTTTTATCAGATGTTACATGTATCGTAGGGTGAAAAGAGTCATCTCTTAGGATGCTCTGTGCACTAGATTTATTGCTCAATCAATTTTTCTTACAATCTATGTAATCTCTGCAAAGAGAACTAAGTTGGCCAAGGGTTTGACTCAAAACTCATCATTCCATTACGCTTATCGAGAAGAAGAGAAAGAGAGTGCCCAAAACCTCGCTTAATACATAGCTACTTGGTTTATAGCAAAACTCGCAAAACTCGTACTGCCATCAGTTTGGTAGATGCCAAATATACAGCGATCTCTTGTCTGGTAAACGGATAAGTAAAGGAGATAAAAAAAATCGATCCTGAGGATCACGAAAATACGAAACGTTGGCTGGTAAACATCGGTGCAGAGTCTCTTCAAACACGTAGTCATCCCACATGCCTGTGGACTCATCCCACACTCGAGCGACGTCTTTGTGTCGTTTTAACGCTCTACTTCATCGATCGGAAATAAATGAAAAGAGTTAAGAATAAAATGTGGTGGTACAACACGTCTACAATACAGACAAGTGGAAGTGTAATTAATACTGTAAGTAGTGTAAGTGATCGTCTTGTAAATAAAATTGTTAAAAAAAAAATACAGACAAGTGGAATCCTTCTCCATCATACGTTTGGTGAAAAACTCTTCAGGCAAGTTCTGTGGTAGCTAATGGCAACACAATGTGGTTTTCAATAGCCTATGCTCCGACAAGTACAGGAAGCAACAAGATTCTGCATGAAATCATCTGTGATACTATGACGTAATCTACATCTGCGTGACTGCTAGATCCTAATTAGTCAAAATGCGTCCCACGGTATACGACGTTTTTTCAAGTTTGAAATGTGTCCATTTCTCGATTCTGATTGGTTTAAACGTGTCACGTGGTGCATAATACTGCTCTGACTGGTTACTGACCAGAGTAAACCCCTTTACTACTAGTACCCTTAGGGCCTAAACTGTTAGTAGTAATAGGGCTTGGTATGGAGGAGAGCCAGTCCGATGATAGTATTTTGTTTATGTGGTAAAAATAGACTAGTCAGAGGTCCGGACTTTTACATTCCATATTTACGCCATCCTTAAAACCACTGAGGCGCCTGAGCACTAGCTTGGAAAAATCATGTGGTATTTGTCAGAATCTCCTCAGATCATGACTACTAAAACACTGAAAAAATCCGTATTGAATACAGATAGTGACGTTCAAACTTTCCCAGAAGAGGAAGAAAACCAAAAGAAGAAAAGCTGGGAGAAAACAAAGATTACCGCTGAATATAGTTCATAAGGAGAGTAAAAAAGTAGAACTAGAACCTACAACCATTGGATGAGTAAAAAGCTCTCGCAATTGAGCTTTGCAAAATAAAACATTTTATCTTATTTCCAAAAAATAAACGTACTTATATAAGTTTTTTTTCTTTTTTTAAAATAAAACTCACTTTTGAAAATATAAAACTGTTCTAATAAGGCTATAACTGCTGTATAAAAAGTAAAATGTACAGCAGTAGAGCAGTTTAAGGCGTCACTGGAGCAGTTTTATATTTTTAATTATGCTGCTAAAGGACAACATGAACAGATTATACTTTTAAAGATTTTAATCTTCAAAACTACATATACTTTTACAACTGCAATATAGAGCTTTATCCCACGGATCTTAAGAAGAACATTATAAGTGTAACAACACCTCATTAATGTAATGTTCTCGTCCTAAAAGTTTGATTTTCAACATAGTGATCTCCTTTTCATATTTCTCTTTCATAAGTTTGCATTCATTCCTCAGTTTCTTGATCGATTTGTTGATTTTCTTGATGATTTTTTCTTGGTACTACATGTCATACCGATTAACAACACCTTTTCCACTGTCTCACAAAGGGATTCAGTCGCTCTTCAACGTTGTTACAAGCAATTGGGTTCACAGAAAGGGATTTTTTCTGACTTAGAATGTAATATTTGGTGATAATGGTGTTATTATACCGCGGCTTTTCTGTCCAGACTTCAATGTTTCTTCACTTGGTTCAGCTGTTTGATCAAAGTTGATCCTGAACGTTACAGCGTCTTTACTAGGTATGACTAATCAGTAGGTGCGCTTGGGGTTAGTTCTTTATCATAGAATTTACAGAAGTAAACTTGCACATCCACATTTGGTTGAAAGTTTACATCCAATGTTTTTCATGATTGAATTTTATTCATGTTGGCTCAAAGCATTTTAATAACCATAGGGGAATAATTGAAATATGTCAAAACGATCAATCGCCTGTCAAAGACAAGTTTGTATTGTTTGTCTTGTTGGACAGTTTTGAATGTCGGGGCGGATGTCTGATAGTCTTGTGTGGATTTGACAATGTGAGGGTGCGCGGTTCATCTTCAGGTTGAAAAGTTTAATTGAGAAAAAAGCCTTTCATACTGCAAAAGCGTAGGACTCTCTAGTAGAACCTCTGACTTTACAACATTGCTTCCCTTGTTGTGTGACGTCAGCATAGTTTTTGGGACCAGCAGCGACAAATTCAGTGATGTAGTCTCCCTTTTCTAATTTACTGGTAGTCTCCTAGATAATTACCAGTGATTACAGATGTTTCTGTGTCCATGTAAAGCACTCATTCTTGTAGAATGTCAAGCGCTTTGTATAACGGTAGTCTCGCGTAACTGGTGGTGAGAGGTAATGAAGATGTTGACGTTGTTTTAGACGGGATCACATACCTCTTAAAACGAACGAAAGACAATTGACGATTTCAATTCGATGAATGACTTGTCTGTCGTCTTGGATGATTTGAAAAAATTCACTGGCTTTTCTGCATGTTGTCACTTGGGTTTGGTTGTGACGCTGACCAAATTTACCCCAGTTAAACATGAGCTTGGCTGATGAGCGGAGTCCAGGGTTTTTCTGCATCTTCTCCTACTCCAATTCAATTCCTCCATGCTCCATGTAGTCTTGCAGGTAGTTTCTCATCTTTTCTTCTATGTCACACTCGCTAGGCCAACCTGAAGCTTTTTGTTTGATATTTTGTTTAATTCCTTCATTTAGAAATGTTTTGATGTAGGCTTGAAAAACATCTTTGGATTTTGTTCAAAATGCCATAAATGTAAGTAATAACGTAGTCCTTCTCGTGGGCTTTTTCAAGCTTGATGGTGGTCCATGATCCTATGAGTGCACGCTCCCCCGCAGAATGTTTACATTGTTCCGTTCGGTTTGAAAACTCTTTTCCAATCTTTTTTTCTGCGCAACTTCTACAAAGTGGGAACAGAAGTTTGACCCTTGTCAGTACCGCCAGACCAGATGGTAAAGTTCGTAGGGTGGTAAAATGTACAAATTTTACCAACCCATAATACTTTGAAATTTCAACTGTTTTTGGTCGATCAATTACTTGTGGGTGGCCTACGGGTTATTCACGTTTCATGTTTGCAAATGGGTACAATGAGGTGTAATCCAGATAATGGATTTTTTCATCATGTTGAACTTCGTGGTGCAATCTGCATTCGTTCACCACCAAAAAAGGCTTCACAGGGATTGAGTGGAGTGATAATGTGAAGATTGCTTGCAAAATGTTTGACCTGAAGATTGACATTCCCACATCTCGTACACACGACATCCCAAGGCAATAAATTGGTTAATTTTGTCTCTCGTTTCTTCTTGCACATCACACATGGTTTTGTTTAGGTGAATGGGATGTCTTTGGGAACGGCTGGGGAAAAATTTGACACATCCATAATATAAACATCGTTGGAACTCGTAGACTGAACGAGTTTGTTCATCTTATCCACATGGGCAATTCTAGGTGTTGGTTTAGGGTTGTTTAGTTCTTGCTCTTTCCAGTACAACCAATGTAAGGCAATGTGTGATTGGTTGTGTGCAGGTCGCCACCCACGTATAGGTTCAACTGCAATTTTCTCTTCAGGCATCCATTTTTTTCTGTAGGCTGCGTTGCAAGCAGAGGCAATTGTGATACAGTTTTCCATCGAATTAAAGTTCACAATCTGTTCAAATTGTGATTGGAGCGTCATGCACCCTTGCTTCAGGAGTCGCAATCAATCTGACAATAAAACAAAATTTCTTTTTGGAATTCAAAGATGTATCTTTCTGTAGCCTTTTCATCATACAAGGTTAGAAATTCTTGTCTTCGAGCTGGAGACATACCATCAGGGTCGTAGAATTTCTTTACTTTACATTAAAAAGATATTTAAAAAGCTAAAAGTTCTACAACATTATATGTACAAAAAAAAGCATCACGTAAGTTACATCAATAAGTTAAAAATCATCTAAAAATTGAAAGAGTTATAAGCTTGTTGAGAAAGATATGTTTTTAAATGTCGTTTAAAAATGTCTATTGAACTACTGGATCTTAGTTCAAGTGGGATCGAGTTCCATAGTCTCGGTGCCGCCACAGCAAACGCTCTCTCTCTCCATATGTTCTCAGTCTAGCTTTCGGGGTCGCCAGAGGGTGTGGAGAGGATGATCCTAGTTTCCGTTCAGAGGTGTAGTACTTAAGTAATTCACTGATGTAGGAAGGCGCTGTTATATTGAGAGCTTTGTAGACCAGTACGAGAGTTTTAAAAACTATACGGTAACGGACAGGTAGCCAGTGAAGGTGTTTGAGGACGGGGGTTATATGATCAAATTTCCTAGTACGTGTAACAACTCGAGCTGTTGTGTTTTGAATAGATTGCAATCTTGAAATAAGATGTTGTGGAAGACCATATAGCAAGGAACTGCAACTATCCAATTTCGCAGTAACAAAGGCATGAACAACAGTTTTGGCACTCTCCTCGTCAGTGTACTTTCTGATTTTGGCGATATTCCTTATGTTATAATGAGAAGACTTGCAAATTGATTTTATGTGTTCCCCAAAGTTTAAACACTTATCAAAGATGACGCCAAGATTACGAGCTGAGGATGATGGTACAACTGTCACGTTGCCAATTTGAAGAGAGTCTAAAGGAGGCCTGGGACGATACCTTGAGCTGATTAGAACAACTTCAGTCTTGTCTTGATTTAGTTTGACTTTTTTGATGACCATCCAGTTATCTATATCACGGACACATTGCTCGATAGTAGTTTTACACTCTACCATTTTATCAAGACAGTCAGTTTTAAATACCACATAGAGCTGGGTGTCGTCAGCATAGAAATGATACTCTAAGTTGTAACGCTTAATAATGTTAGCATGAGAAGAGGTATATAGTGGGTATAAAAGAGGGCCAAGGACTGATCCCTGTGGGACGCCACGTTCCAAGAAACGTTGAGAGGATCTGCATTTATTGACGTTAACAAACTGCTTTCGTAATGTTAAAGAAGATCTTAGCCAGGCGAGTACTGCTCCCTTGATCCCAAAGCGACTAGATAACCTTGATAATAAGATGGAATGATCTACAGTATCAAAGGCAGCAGATAGGTCAAGCAAAAGTAGAATAACAGTGTTATTGTTATCAATAGCAGTGAGAATATCGTTGTGAACTCTAACGAGGACCGTTTTAGTAGTGTGAAATGCTTTATAGGCGGACTGAAATGTCTCATCGAGATGGTGCCTCAGTATATGGTCGTTTAATTGCAAAGCAACAGCCTTCTCTATTAGCTTGGACACAAATGTTAGATTTGAGATTAGGCGGAAATGTTGTAATTGCTCAAAATCAGCATCTTGTTTCTTGAGTAGCGATTTTAATACAGCAACTTTCAAAGCATATAGCATCACACCATTCTTGAGGGACATGTTTATAATCGAGGTTAGTGTGGGTAGGATGATGGGAAAGCATGTTTTTAGAACAGATGCTGGAAGTGGACCGAGGTCACATTATTTTGTTAATGTCTTCACAGCAAATTTCTTTACCATATCCGAAGTAACTTGTTGAAAGTTGTGAATCTGCACATCGCACAAAGGTGTGTCAGTAGTATGAGATGAACTGAGGTCATTCTCAGGAGCTCTCTCTGTAAATGCTTTGTGTATCTTGTCAATTTTACAGATGAAAAAATTGTTGAATGCATCCGCAAGGCTGGTGGAATCAGGAAAACGGGAAGGATATTGTTTTACTGTCTGTTTCTGTAGTAATTTGTTAATAGTTTTAAATAACATCCTCTGATCGCCTGAGAAATCACTGATACCGGTAGTGTAATAAGATGATTTCGCTGAGTCAATTAAATTGTTAACAACACGACATTGGTGAACGTATAGTTTGCGATCACTTAGAAGTAGGGTAGAACGCCACTTTCTTTCTAGTTTTCTTCTAATGCGTTTATTTTGAGCAATCTCAATTGAATACCAGGGTGCTGATGGACGAACTGTAACCACACGTTGCTTGATAGGTGCAGTCGGTCTAACAACGAGCGCAGCACATTATCATATTGATAAACCAAGATGTCTAAGTGAGAAGATGGTTATTTAATTAAAGCGGAATTATTAATGTCACCACAGAGGGCATCATAGTCAATAGGGCGCAGTTTTCGATAGTTCCTAGTTTCCTTCTTGAACTGAAGCTTCTGTAGCAGCAGATTAACTTTTACAGCAGAATGGTCTGAGATCAGTGGGTCAAAAATTTAAATACTACTAAGAAATGCGTCATTTCATTTGGTAATCGTAAGATCGAGAGTACGACCGCTAATATGAGTGGCTCCAGTGACATGCTAACAGAGATTGTAGGACTCCAGAATATCCACGAACCTTCTAGCTTGAAAATTATCGCTGTCATCCACACGTAGGTTAAAATCACCCGCAATTAGCAAGCCTCCAGTTGAAACAGCCGTCTGTTCAATGAGTTTTGAAAACTCTTCCTAAAATAAATCATAGGATGAACGGCCAGGAGGGCGATAAATCACAAGAATCCTAATGCCTTGTAGACAACAAAGACGAGCATTCATGTATTCAAAAGATTCAAAGGTGTCAGTGATCTGGCTGTTTACATTTATTGTTTCTTTGAATAATAAGCATGAAAAACATGAAAAAATCGGTTACCAGTGGGATATAGAGTACTGATATCTATTTCATCAATGTTTCCTGGTAGAAGCCACGTTTCGGTCATTGCCAAGATATCAATATCGTGGTCAACAACAAAGTCTTTCACCTTTATTATCTTGTTTTTCACCGACCTAGTATTCAATAGACAGAAGTTAATAAAACGCGATATAGGTGTTGGTGCCTGCGAGGGAGCTTTCTTGATAGGCGCTAAGTTGCCCGGATTCACCGCTCGGTGAAACAATGGTCTTGGGCAAACTGAAAAATTTGCATAATGGCGCTGAGTTCTTCTATATCGTCCTTCTCTTTGTCCTCTAAACTTAAAAATACCGCATTGTTTCAAAAGAGTGATAGCTGTTGAAGAGGGAAAACAGCGTTGTCGTCTGAGATCCATGAGTTGTTGTCGAGAATACGTTAGTATTGGTGCTCTGAGCAGGTTTTCAGAGCGATGTTTGATCATGACTTGATGTCCAGGTTGAACCCGATTTTCAACGCTTGTAGCTGGTCCAGGATTAAGTGCAATATCATAACAGATCGTAATTTCAAATGGGGGGTCATGCCTAGGAACAGCTAACGTTGTATTACCTCTCTTTCCCCATCGAATCGCAGCCACTGGCAGTTTGTGGTAACCCGTCGAAGTTAACTGTAACTTTAACTTGCCGCACCGGTATAACACAACAGCAAAGTATTCTAAGTTTCGTTCGCGGATAGCAATTCTTGGAGCAGTGGGAGAGTTGTTCGTACCAAATAAATGGGTTTCGCTAGTTTTCGTCTGAAAATATACATTGCTGACGGCATAAATGAGTAACAAACTAAGAAATGTACGAGCATTGGCAGCCATGACAGCGCCTTCACACCTTTTTGAATCCATCTTATGAGTTCCTCAGCACAGCTTTCACCCCAAGAGGTAAATTGTACATCCTTTTGATCAGTCTCTGTGCATAATAGATTGGCAATATGATTAGCAGTGTCTTCTCGTGCCTCAACATCAAAGTAGACAAACACTAGATGATCTTTTACTTCCGCATTTTCACGTTGTTTCTTCTTCTTCTTTTCGTGCTTTTTTTTTTTATCTTTTTTTTTTTTTTTTTAAATTACAAACACAATGCTTACAATACAATATGAAACACCACTTACACTAATTACAATGCTTATTTACATTACTCTACTTACAGTCACTAATAATTACACTACTTACAGTCACTAATAATTACACTACTTACAGTATCCAGCTCTATTAACAACACAATCTACTAATTATGCCATTACATACAAAAAGTACTATTTTCTTTTAACATTGCACAGTGACACATACCGGCGATGGCGACGCCCAGTTAATTCTCTAACAAAAATAAACTACAATAAACTAATAAACAAGGAAGAATATGAGATCTAAGTTTATGCAATGGTCTTCCATTCTTTTCCTTAAAAAAAGGGCAAACACAAAATTATATGAGAAATTCCCATCTAATTTGAAAATCGCGAAGCTTTCTGTTTCTTATAGCAATTATTTTTTCAACTTGTTTTTTAACTTCAACCTTGTGCAAAAACAATCTAAATATTGGAGAGGTGTTATTTTTTCTACATTCCCAAATAGTCAATTTCCCTAAAATTATCAAATAATTTAACAGATCATTCCTCTGAAGTAAGCCAACCATAATATCTTTTAAAGACAAAATTAAATATTCGCTACTAAGATCAAACCACCAGACTGTAAATACGTTCCAAAAAGCTTGCACAAAGGAGCAGTTAAAGAAGAGGTGGTACAGATCTTCCGTATAGGTTCCACAAAAAGAACACTTGTCCGAATCACTTAACCCTATTTTGAACAATTTATCGTTTGTAAACAAAATGAAATTCAATACTCTGTATTGAAACGACCAAACATACTTTTCACTCGCAACAAGATAAGGAATAGAGAAAACTTCCTGCGCATTTGAAAGCTCAAAATCCGCTGTCAACTTTTTAAAGCCATTCGGGATTCTCGCTTTACTTGTTATCATCGTAGAATAAAACTGTTTACACTTTGCAGTATATGCATTAAAAGATTTAGACTTATAATCAAAATTCATAGGATCGAGATTACCCGCTGTGGGGATGGGGCAGGAGCTTTTTGATTTCATATTAATAATAGAAGATCTCAAGGCTGTCCAAGTCAGGAAATTAGTGTTAAGTCCTTTTTGCTTAAAGAATTCATAAGAACGCACATTGTCAACATCGAACTGTAAATCATTCAAATAAGTTATGCCCTTGTCAAAGTATGTTTTATAAAAAACAGGTTTATTATTAATTCGTATATCCTTATTATTCCAAATTACATTTTGAGAATATTTCACATCAGAAAAGGAGCATCTAAAATCCGCCCACCATCTTAGAAGCTGTAAGTAAAACTTACTAAGACTTAAGTCAAGATCATTTACATCATAGTTACATCTAAAAAGAAAACATCCTCCGTATTTTTTTAAGTTGTATTTGAGATAAGAAATCCAGGGCCCTTCCTTCTCATCTATGAGACGCGGAATCCAGGACAATCTTAATGCTTTAATATGTAGCTCAAGGTCTGTGAGATTCAGTCCACCATTCTCTAAAGTATTTATCACAGAAAGCCTTGTGACTTTATCAGGGCCTTTCCACAAAAATTTGTAGATCATTTCCTCCATCTGTTTAATAATTTCGGGTGGGGTTTCTATTATTGAGGAAACATATAATAATTTTGGGATTAGGAAAGATTTAATTATTGTTACTTTGCCAAATAGGGAGAGACCTCTGAGTTTCCATAAATTAATCATTTTTTGAACTTCATTTAATCTATCCTGGAAATTTTGTTTTATAACTTGTTCTTGATCACAGGAGAAGTGGATACCTAGGGTCTTAACACCTGTACACCACTCAAGGTCCAGAGGTGTTCCTAAAGAATTTTTGTTTTTTCCAACCCACATAGCTTTGGTTTTAGAAAGGTTCATTTTTAAGCCAGAACATTTTTCGAAGTCATTAAGGATTTGTATTACTTTTTCGACTGATGAAATATTTGCTAGAGTAGCTGTCATGTCGTCGGCGTACAACAGAGACCTAGTTTCATCTTCCCCGATTTTTATGCCTTCAATATTCTCATTTGTTCTTATAGATATCGCCATAATTTCAATGGCAATTAAAAATAAATAAGGCGACAGAGGGTCTCCCTGCCTAACACCCCTTTCTAGTTGAAAAGGAGAAGAGAAAAAAGCATTATTAAGAACACAACCTGAGAGGTTATTGTAAAACGTTTGAATCCACTTCATGAAGGAGGGTCCGAAATTAAAACACTCTAATGCTTTATAAAGAAATTCATGTTCTATGGAGTCAAAAGCTTTTTCAAAATCAATAAACAGTAAAACACCTGGTAACTGTAGTGCTTCAGTATGAGCGATAATGTCTAAGATTGAACGAGCTGTTTCCCCAATAAACCTACCCTTCATAAAACCGGATTGATTTGCATGGATTACAGAGGGAAGAACATTTTTTATTCTATTTGCGATGACCTTAGTTGCGATTTTTGAGTCGACATTAATCAACGAGATTGGTCTCCAATTTTCCAAAAACATCCTGTCCCTTCCTTTTTTGTCGATCAAGGTGATGATCGCCTGCTTTTGAGAATTTGACATTTGCCCTAGCTCAAAACAATGATTAAAAACTTCAGTCATTAATTCACCAACAGAATTCCAGAAAATTTTATAAAATTCAAAAGGAATTCCATCATTTCCAGGCGTCTTCCCCGTGTCAAAGGTATCAAGTGCTTTAACACATTCCTCTATGGTTATTTGACCCTCGCAGCTTAATCTTTCCTCTTGCGATAGTCGTGGAATATTCGAATTTCCAAGAAAGTGATGTAATGAGTCAGATTGGTCTACCTTCAATTTGCTACTATATAAGTTCTTGTAATACTCCGTAGCGGAATCCAATATTTTTTGATAGTTTTTAGTAATGACTCCACTTAAACAGAGCTTTCTTATGTGTTTCCTGGTGTAATTTCTCTTTTCTAAACTCAAAAAATATTTAGTACTCTTTTCTCCGTATTCATGCCACCTCGCCCTGGCACGCACAATTAATCCATTAGCCTTTTCCTCATAAAAATTTTCCAAGTCCGCTTTGCATTCATCATGAATTTTTTCGACCTCCTCACAGGGGGCCTGCTGAAACTGTGCTTGAGCAATTTGCAATTTTCTTTGCAACATTTCTTCTCTCTCCCTTTTGGTCTTAGCTACTTCTTTTGAGTAATTTATGCAAAAGAGTCTGACTTTATATTTAATCCAATCCCAAGCAACTCTCACATCTGAAAATTCCTCCCCCTCTTTTTTCCATTGGTCTAGCTTTTCTTTCATCTTTCGAACAAAATTTTCATCAGTCAATAAGGAAGTATTCATTTTCCAAAACCCCGGGCCTCGCTGACATTCTTCGATTTCCTGTAGATGTAAGAAAATTGCTGAGTGATCAGACCTTATTGCTGCAATGATGTTGACATCTTTAATCAAGTCCTGAAGTGAATTTGAGATGAGCCAATAATCTAATCTACAAAAAATAAATGGAGATTTTTGGGACCATGTAAAGCTTTTTGCTTGGGGATTTTTTACACGCCATACATCATGCAAATTAAATGTTGTTTGTAATTCTTCAATGCGTTCAACAACTTTCTTCCTTAATACCAGTATCCCACCTTTTTTGTCCAGTAGCGGATTAATGGGACAATTGAAGTCACCACCTATTATTATTTTATCTTCATAAGCGAGACCTTCTTTCCTTAGAACGTCAATTAAATGATCATAGAATTGCACAGCTTGATTATCATTGTTTGGACCGTAAACATTCACTAAAAAATATTTTTCATCATTGATTTGAACTTCAATTCTAATATATCTCCCATTGGAATCAATGACTTTTTTAATTATCTTGCAATCAAACCCCTTTCGAAAGAGTATTGCAACACCCCTTGAACCACTACTCCCATGAGCGAGCTCCAGAGGGGCACCCCATTCAGCTTTCCATTGTTTCTCATTGTTTCCAGTTGAATGCGTTCCTTGAAGAAAAATAATATTTGCATTTTGTTTTCTGCACCATGCAAAAATTGCGCGTCGTTTCTTAAAATTGCTCAAGCCTCTAACATTTAATGAAAGCATTCTAAAATCACTCATTTCTGCTATGATTTTTCTTATTTGGTACGGAAAAAACCTGGAAGACCATTTGCCTTATAACACACCTTTGAATAATTATTTGCATCGCTCTACACAAAGAAACGAAAACACTGACACAAAAATATAAACACATAGTAAATAATTTAGCTTGGAAAATAATATCAAATTTCAAATTTTCATCTTTTCTCCTGAAGGAGTGTAGCATCCTTTCTCTCCCCTTCAGCCGCACTCGCTCCAAACCGATAAATATTAACTTAATAACATGATTGACAGTAATTATGGCTTCCTATAAATGTATTTTATCATTTGTCAAAAAAAAAAAAAGATTGACAAAGAGCGCCTTCGAATTCGTGAAATTAAATGAAGAGCTAGATAATTCATCTTAAAATATTGTAGACAGTTCTAGAGCAAAGATAGTATATTTGATAGTAAAGCAATACGCGATCAAGTCCAGTAGTCGGTTTAGCTGGTGTTGGCATTTTCAGCTTGCAGGTAGAAGGACTTAAGTTTTGACTCACCATTCAATTTAAAAATGATCCTGGCCGGTACGCTCCAAGGAATATAGGCGAATTGGACATCTTCTCGACTACGGATTTCATTCAGGTGCCTCTCTTTAAGCTTTTTGCGCTGCTCCCTCACAGATTTTGATACGTCGTCTGAAATGTATAGATTTGCTTCATGGAAAGGATTCTCTCTTAACTTAGAGGCCGCATTACGCAAGATGTATTCCTTGGCGGTATATTTTAATAAATATACGTGAACTGGCCTAGGTAGAGTTGCACCACTTGTAGGACTTTGCCTTTGTTTGATATTTGTGCGGTGGGCCCGCATTACTTCTATCTCCTCTAGGCCCATGTGTTCCGTCAAGATCGAAGTTACAAGCGCTAAGCAGGACGAGTCTTTTTCGGCACCTTCTGGAATGTTCCAAATAACAATATTATTTCTCTTAGAACGATTCTCCATTTCTTCTAATTTCTTCTCAAGTAGTTCCACTTGTACTAAATCAGCTTTCTTCTGCAAGGTTTGTTTCACTGCTTCCATTTCTTGGTTCATCCCTTCTAAACCTGCGGATAATTCGCTCGTTGTAGTTTCAAGCGTTGTCAGCTTCGTTAAGATAGTATCATGGCGACTTTGGCTCGAAGCTTCCAACTTATCGATTTTTTCTGCAAGACTTTTCACCAGGCGACTCAGCTCCGCAACGTTTTCCGCCGACATGGTAGACTGAACTTTAAGCTTCTTTCCTGAGCGCAGAATACTCATACTAAAAACTTTGAAGCCATTTTAGATACTTTTCGAGCAGAGCGCGGAACGGCACGTCTTACTACCTCGAAGCCATGCCCAAGTAGAAAGTTTCTTTTCGTGCTTGATTTGTTGCAAATAACATTTGTGTTGTGTAATGTTGACTTCTTTTTCACAGCTCGGACATATTTGCAGTCCACAATGTTTTATATGTTCTTGTGGAGAGGATGAAAATACTCTTTACGCTCTGAACATTGTTTTTAAGTCTTGCACACACTGTTTTCACTTTAGGCTATCCTTTGTCTATTGACTCTGTACAATTGATGATTGACTTGCCATGTGATTCCAAAGAATCTCCTCCCACAATTATGGCAGGGTACTTCAGGCTTGTCTTCATTTTTAAAAATTTTGTAGTGTGGATAGTTTCTCTTACAGCAGGAACGACGTTTTGTTTGTTTACATTTGTGATGAGAAAAGTCTTCTGTCGAGTGCGCTTTTTCACATTCGAGACAAAAATAGCACGAATTAAAAAAAGCAGGTAGTTTGGTAAAGACATCTTACTGTCCATCGTGCATTAACAATATGATGTGTTTTTCACTTTCCGGTCCTTTATGCACAATTGTATGTCCGTGTTTTGCAGAGACCACGATAAATTGATACCCGGAGAGTACAATTTCAAATAGACATGGTTTGATACTACTCTGGTTTACAGATTTGATAAATGTAACCGAAGAGGCTACAATTAATAGACCCAAACGTTTCGACACTCCTGTCTAGTGCCTTCATCAAGGGGGATTCAAACGCTGCAAAAAGAGGTTGTCTTTGAGTACATCTGTCCGATGTACTGTCAAACGTGTACCAAACGTCAGTTTGGTACATGTTTGAAAGAGCATCAAAAAGCGGTTTTCTTTTGCAAGAAAGAAAATTCAGCTTTATCGGAGCACACATACCTAACTAATCATACAATCGGGTGGGATAATTCTAAAATTATCATCACTAATCGGGGTTACCACCAGCTCCTTTGTCTGGAAGTTTGGCATATAAACTCCGCCCACGCTCCCTTAAATCGTGATGATGGCGGCTTACTTCCTGACGCCTATTTACACTTCGTCAAAAAAAAAGGCAGCGTATTAGTGATCATATAGAAGGACCTCTTGTTGCAGCGTTTAGCTTCCCTCTCCCTTTTAAGTAACGCACGTGTCAATTTTTCATCTTACACCTTTCCAATATGAATGACTCATTTGCGTGGAGGAGTTAACGAAAATGTCTCAAAAAATACTGGTCTTTCTACTTTTGAAAGAAAACGGTTCAAATCGCGTTGTGGAGACGACAAGAGAGGAATATAACATGGACGGAACAATTGTCTTCAATCCAGAATTTGACGAAGGAACTGGCTTCATTCTGCAAGAATTCAAAGTCTTGAAGAATTTTCATCAGAGAAAAGATGTGACTATGGCTATACAAATGGTGTACTAGGTGATGGAAGACGAAGAAAATTGGCGTCCGTATCCTGCAATGCTAAAGTTTTATCACTTTGTTCAATCCAAGACATTTTACAGTGTGGTTCAATGTATTGAAGGTAATTTGATGATGTGTCAGTCTCTTATAAAATGTATCCTGTATCTTGTATTGACGCTCATAAACCACTAAAAGCTCAAAGATTCTTATTTGGATCTAGTGTTAAAAACTTTAAAGTATTGTTTGAAGAAAATCAAGGATAATTATCACAGGTTTAAAGATGTAATTTCAACACTACAACTATTAAAAAGATTTGTCTTTGAAATAAAATGTAATTCTTATTCTGATCAAAAAAATAAAATGTTGTTCCTGTCTTTTTTATGCTACATATCCCTGGAAACTTTTTTGTAGCTGTTCGTTTTTCTTGGTAAGGCATACGTCTGCCCACTGAAAGAAACTACATCCTCCATAATCGCGACGGAAAAAGTAAGGTCCTCCAGGGTTGAACTGCGACCTGCTCACTTTAAGGGATTCTTGACTGTTACGTTCACACATGGTTTTACCGTGCAATTTTCTTTACACCGCATGGACCTTTTTGATAAGGGCTTCCATGTAAGATTGAAAATAACCTTTGTGCGAGAACAATCCACAGGGCGACATGGGATATTTAATGTACCAATCCATGTTGGATTGTGCGTGGAATTCAGCCAGGTTGCATCGAAGAAAGAGACAAACAGTTAGATCGTTTTTTTTCATCCACTGCGCTGATTGAAGTGGCTGTACGGGCTGTCCGTGACAAGTCGAATCCCAGTTCAGTCAGCAATTCCTCTGGTGTGAAGTCAGGACTCGTCTGGGTATTCACAGTAGTTGCTAAAGATGGCATCTCCACTTTACTTTCTCTTTTATGTTTCTTTTCTTTTTTGTGCCTCTTTTTATCTATAGAAGGTACACCGTCCACCATTTTTTGTAAAGAATAATAATCTTGTTTATTTGACCACATCTTGGATAAAAACGAGGAGAAAAAAGTGAGGTGACTCGTTTTTTATCGAGGTCATGTGCTTACGCCACCATCAGGTTCATCCAAGCCGTCCATGAATCTTTCGTCAGGTATTATTCGTAGCCAATCAAAGAACATGTCAACGTCTCGACGTGTAAATCCAAGAATCTCATAGGTGAAAACCAATTCTTTTGTTCTGAATGGCAGCAGTTCCTCCAATAGCATCTCACTCATTTGACTTCGCGAAATGATATTCCTTACAAGTTGCATGTCCTCGTAATTCCATATTGGATTGTATACACCTTGTTCTGCCAGGATTTTCATCCATTCAACGTAGATCTCAATACATTTTGTTTTTTGCAATCCTTTGTCGAGCTTGTAACTCATCTCATCTACATATCGGAGTCTTTTTAATGAAAAAAAAGGACTGCGTAGTAGGTTGTCTTTCCTTTTGTGAATGACTTTCAAAACTGCAGCCACCCAATATTTTTTCCAGTAATTATTTTTGATTTCCTCTCAAAATTTTAGCTTTTTATTGCAAGAAAAATAGGTTTCACTCATTGTTTCTGGACAACGCACGAATGAGATGAATAGATATTGATTTTATCAACTCTATTTACACGCTATTCTATTCTATATATGTAATGCATTGCTTTCACATCTTTCAGTTTGAAGATGGAACGGTTAGGAAAAGAATGGTTGTGGCGACGCATTTACAGAGGAATGTAAACCTTAGAAAAAAGAAGTTTTTACCCATCGTTCTTTAAAAAAGTGAATGGTAAAGGTGATGCTGATGAAGTATTTGTCTATTTTACCAGCGAGATAGATGTAGAATGGAAAATCGGTCGGTTCATCATTCATATGGAGTGTATGAGGGATAATCTCCCCGAAGCGGACTTTGAAGAACAAGAAAACTGGGTATTTAATTATCACGCGTCCAATGTACCCACATTCACTTCTGAAACTAGCTCTCTTCATTCGATGTTGTAGCAAAATTATCTTGTAGACAAAATCATGGGAATGAACAAGAAAAAGAAAAGAGAGTTTGATAATCAAAAGAAATTAGAGCGTATGTTGTTAAAGACTTACTATGATTTTTAAAATCCTGAAAGTTATGGTGGATTGCAACGACTGCACAAAGCCACGGACGTACCCATGAAGAAATTTAAAATTACTATACAAAAAATTTAATCTACACTCTACACAGTCAATGCTACTTGAAAATATTTGCATTTTTTACCCGATATTGTCAAAGTTTAGAATGCTTCGGTTCATCGAGCTATAGGAATAGCACCTAAATATGTCAACCTTTACGACAATGGAAAAATCTATAAGAGATTGTATGGTGAAAATTGTTTGGAAAAGCTAACAGCAAGAAAGTCAGAGAACATCAACTGAATGTAGGTGATAAGGTCCATGTTAAGTAAAGTCCCAAGAACTTTTAAAAAAGGTTATTTACCAAGATGGACAGAATAAATTTTTTTTGTAGACAGGAATTTGGATTCCTTTGTTCCAACTTATAAGATCAAAAGGTTGTGACGGTACACCAGTCAAAGGTACGTTTTACGAAGAAATACAAAAAAGTCAATTCAAAGGAATACACCTTTTTCCGAATCGAAAAAGTATTAAAGAAAAAAGACGGAAAAGCTTTAGTCAGTTGGAAAAGGTTGGCCTGCTAAGTACAACAGTAGAACAGATCAGAAAGATATCTATGACATCAACAAAAAAATGAGTCGAACTGGCATGGGCTACCTCACTTTACCGAGTAATTCAAGTTCTGTGACATTTCCCGACAATAATTCCGGACATTACAAAGTCAAGTAAGTCAAGGAAATATTTTTACCCGAAGACGACAGGGAAGTGGTTTTAGCTAATATCTCATTACCACATTCGTTGAGTCCTACCACTAGGATTGGCTTACAAAAAAAGAATTTTAGTATGAACAACTCCGTTTGGAAAAACCCAAAGATGGCATCGCATATTGGAATAGACGTATCTCACTGTAGAATAGTAAACTCTATTTAGATATGGCTCAAAATACTCGTGATTGGATCGAAATAGACAAAGAGTTTAAAGCTAAAAAACCTAAATTTTAAACATTTGTTTGGCAGAGTGTCCTGGGTACGTCTAAATTGCATATTGACAATGGAGGAGTTACCGGAGATGGTCGTAACATGTACGAAAACCGTGTGTTCATAAATTTAGAATTGGCCAAAGCGTTTAGTTTGGTAATAGCGGAGCTCGCAGCAAAGGTAGTATGCGCGGCCAAATGTACCGCGGGCACGTCAACGCCAGAGGTTTACTCTTGTTCAGCGGAGGTTTGAGCGTAACGTGTGCACAACACTTGTACACAGCTGAGGAGACTCTGGGTTCGAGAATAATTTCATTTTCTTGTTCCATATTGTTGGGAAACCTTTTTAACGGTTTGCACAATTTTCTTTCCGGCTTTTGAAAAATTCCAACCTCTTGCCGCAAGTATTTTTATGGAGACCCCAAAAATTGCCTATTGACTTAAAAATTTAACCCTAGAGCATCTATAGTAGAATCAGTTCTCTACTTGAACACGGAGAAATTGTGAATGAAACTCTATTAATATACGAACGTTATCCATAGTAGGGGCTTTAGTTTTGTTGACGAGACGTGCGGGAAAAAAATGCGAGCTCCGCTTTTAGGCTTGGCTAAATCTATATATTGCCCGAGGCAGATGGTAGTGTTATTGGTACTGATGGTGGTTACATATTATCCAGTTTAATGGAAAGCGATCATTTTAAAGATTCCACAAGCGATCAACATATGGTAAATTTTAAAGGTAAACTGTGGGAAATTGTATCACTCACACACAGCGGTAAGTCACGCAAGGTTTTATGAATGTTTTCTTTCGTGAACTGGTACCTCTCAAAACTTAATCAATCCTTCCGAAAACCATCACCGAGCCATTAAAAGAGACGGTTGTGCTTGTACACAGATTTAGTACGGACTCAAATCGTTGGAAACACAGAAATGCATTTGTTAAGAGAAGTACTGTGTGACGGAAGACATGGAAGAAACCAATGCGAACCCAAACATTTACAATTAATTACTCTCAGAAAAAATAGTTTGATACTGTGGAAGTGGGTATCAGTGAAACAAACTGTTTTTACGAATCCAGATAGTGAGACGATTGTCACATTTTGTTCTAAAAGACGAAGTCAAAAGTGAATAAAAAAGACAGAAAGTTTTTGATGTCATTTGGTTTTGTTCAAGCAGTCTAATCATGAGTTTTTACTTGAAACTACCATACGGATCAAGTTCTATCACTTATCCCAACAGCAATCCCGAAGTTACATAGTCAAATTAGCAAAAGAGATGTTTTTACTCGGAGACGTTGGGAAGTGTCCTTGGCTACTATTTCGTTTGCGGATTTGGTCAGTCATAGAGGATCTCTTAACATTCAATCTAAATACCCCGTAGTGTTGTCAGTGGATATGTTGGTCAAAATACTAGACGAAAATGGACAACAAACACCAGTGAGAGATTATTCTCAAGGTGGTGCACCAATAAAAAAGGAGAAAATGGGGATGATGTACTAACAAGGCATCCAATCTATCGTAAGGACATGAAGAATTGCTAAAATTATTTTCCCAAGTCATTATAAAACAGATAAGTTTTTTGGGACCGAATGATTCGCGAAATTTAGAAAGAAATGTACGCAAAATTTGCAGTGAGAGTAACTGAATGGATCGATCATGATTTTCCTCATCAGAAAAAACATCCACTGCTTGAATGAGTGAACATTACTGACAATCATCATCTAAAGATCGACAGCGAGGGAATAAGATACACTGATATCTTTGCACCAGAAAAAGACAAAGACGGTAAAGTCAAATCTTTAGAACAAGTAACTTTGGAATTTTTACAAGGCAGTTATGTAGATATTGATTTTGAACTTGTCAAATCGTTCAAGCTCATAGAAGAAACTGAATATCAAGATAAAACTTTTTCCACATTGACTGGTGCTGTGAGATACGAACATTTTGGAGAGCCTACCCTAAAGACTGGGTCAAATAATAAGATGTCAAAAATGTGGGATATCATAGAGTGTGAACCCATTACCAATTGTGGAAACGTAAAATATGTACGATTTTATTCGCACGTCAATAGATATTTTGCTAAACTTTACGAGGCATTTTTTGTAAAGTTTGTTGAACCTAATAGAACTCTCTATGTCTATACAGATCATACAGATCTAATACAAACGAAAAATTGGGGGTGATACAAAGAAAGATTTGTTAAAAGAAGTGATTTCAACAATTTGCTTAAAGGAAGAACACAGTTTGAGCAACGTCAATTAGAATACATTCCTATCTGAAGAAATAGATTTGACACAGTGGAATTAGGAATCAGCGAGACAGATAGTAGACAAACAGAATTTAATCGTGGAGAGACCATTTTGACAGTCAAGTTTAAAAGACGCAGTCAATCAAATTAACATGTATTGCCGGGGTTATAAATAAAATGAAGCAATGGAACCTACATCATCATTCATTATGGATTTAGCCGAGATAGGCGCAAACAACACTTCAAGCATCACTTCTCCAAATGGATGTAATTGGACCAGTGATAATTGTCCTCATCATAAGTACTATTTTTTCGATGATTTAAGGAAGACCAGGCTGGAAGGAAGACAGTCTCGTTTTTAAAGTTTAATTCTAGGTATGGATCCATCCACCATGTTGAAAGTGAGAGGAGAGTTGGTTAAACCCATTACCCAGGGAAGAGATTATGAACAAATTCAACACTGCAGCGGAACCAGGGAAGCCAACAGACTTTGAGCCATTACCCGAGTAAGGAACATGATGGAGGTTTTCTCTTTCTTACAGATGAAATATTCTACCTTCCTACTACTATGGAAGTGCCGCGAGTAAGGTGAATTTTCAGGGGTCTGCTCAGAAGATGGAACGTCAGCTGCAGGATGTCATTGAAAGTACGGCTAGTCTCAAAGAGCCTCACGTGCAAAAGTACCTGATGAAAAACTGGTAAAGGTTCCGAAATATTGGAGGATTAATCATGAAAAATGGTTATTCTTTCAATACTGTGTGGAAAGCCAACGAAAAGTATCGTTCACCAACCAACTTGTTTCCAAAAAAGCTATACAAAATTATAAGGTTAACCTAGTGGATTTATGGATGTTGGAAAAATAAATCACTTGTTGCTACTATAAATAAGGGTTATGTTTTTTCGTGTCATCCCATTTCAAAGAAAAAAAAAGAGGTGGTGCGCTAAGATATTACACGCCTGAAGGCCAAAGAGGAAGGGATCTGGCGATCTCCTCAAACGTGGTTTAAAAATGGTCAGACCTCATGCAAAAAAAGCCTTCAAAAGAGCCAAAAGTGAAAGTAGTTCAGTTAGACTTATTTTCATACAATAGACGGAGAAAAAATGGTAATCATGAATATTCCCATTCTCAGACCCTCGAATCCATTTAGAAATCAAGGTTATTTCATGCGTCTAGCTGGTCAAAGAGGTGGATCAGTAGGTGGAACTGTAATGAGAAGACGATGACGCCGAAGAACTAGGCGTCGAAGTAGACATTTGGAAGGAGGAGTCAAAGAACTTGTAGAGGAAGCAGTTGATGTAGGAGTTGCCTTCAAAAAGGATCCAAAGCATAGAGGATTTGGAGCAGTGCGAGTTACTGGTAGGGAAACAAGGTTTACAAGGAAGCCATGGGAAGTTTAAAAGACTGAGATTCTCTTGAAACCGTTCATTTCACAAAAGATGAGTGTTACTTTTGCAGTGGGTGAAGCCTCATCGGCTCATGCGAAATCAGAAAAGATTAGTAATGATTGGCTCGATCGTTTGACGGTTCCACCTACCAATATTACTTACAACAGTTACAGAATAGTAGAAATCAGTCGCATCAGTGAAAGTATTACCCCTATAGAATTTGTATTCCCAGGTAGTCGAGAATATCTGGATTCTTTAAGAAAACAGATGGAGGAAGTCTGGCAGATGCGGATAGCCGATTATTGGCTCCTAATGCATTTCACGCAATCATCATACAGCCTTCCGTCACGTCAACGGAGCCTTAATCACCGAACAGACAGATTCGTATGCCTACAAAGCTTACTTGGAAAGCATCCTGAATCATGGAACAGAAGAGGAAACCATCCTTAAACTGCAGGGAGATTACACAACCTTAGATCACCCACTAATACTTACAGCTAATAGCGTTGACAAAACCACACCGCACGCACACTACACAGCTCTAAACGCCGAACGAAAAAAGGCCGTAGAGAACTCTCTTCTCATGGAGGACAGAGTTGTGGATGGAAATACCATGTAACTAATCGGTATGCCTCAAGTCGATCTGTTCAAAGTAGGACGGTGTCTCATTCCAGTAGTAGATTTGAAAATAAGGTTTACATCCAATGATCCGAAATTCTTCATGAATGGACAAGGTACAGTTAATGTCAGGTTACCAGCTGGAGACTTGAAAATGATATTATTCGCTTGTCTGGTCAAAGTTAGGTCGGATGTGTACAAAAACATTGTGACCATGAGACATAGATGTGTATCATCCCACAGTATGATCTGAAATCAGGACCTACATCTTATCCGTCAATCACACAAACTCTGAAGCTACAGATGTGTTTAATGGAAGGGTGCCGGACCGAGTGGTAGTAGCACTCATGCATCAGGGCTGTTTTAAAAATGCCTACTATAGAAACCCATTCAACTTTGTAAAAGCTAAATTAACTAGTATCAAACAACTCGTTGAAGGAGGAGAATAGCCGTATCTACCGCTGGAAATCAATAGAGACAAAGATCAAAGGGACGTGGAAGGATACCATAGACTTATCAAAGCCGGTTGTGCAGATTGGAGACGTAAGTGTATGATCAAACCAGAACATTGGGGAGAAGGTAAGACTATGACCTTGTTCAAGTGGGACAATGTAGGAAACAATTGCTAAAAGAAAGAAACCATAAATTTTTACGACCAACCAAGCCGGTTGTATACTGTTATGAAGCCTGTCAGCCTACGACATTTACCAGAATGAAAAAAGAACAAGGAATTCAACTTTACATAGAGATATCCAGTAGCGAGTTGTCAGACAAATGGTATGTAAAAAGTCGGGGTGGAATCATGGTCTTAGACGATTTGATGGATGAAGGAAGTAACGACCAAAGAATATTGGACCTTTTCACCAGACTCCCATCATCGAAATATCACCGTCATCCACATGTGAAAAGACCAAATCTAGGAATGCGCATTAAATCGATGCCTTTAAAAATCCCAGAGATCAAGTGGGAGTACGCAATCTCACCCAACAGGTCAAAGAAGTACTGAACGTATATAGAGATGCCACAGAGAGACCTTACGGGTATTTAATGTTTGGTTTAAATCCAAACTCATCCGATCAAGAACAATTGAAGGCTAATCTACCACGAGACGAAGGATATACGACCGCGTATCATAAAAGACACAAAAACCAAGGATGAATAATCCTGTAATAGGATTACCGAATTTTTTAATCATGAGTCGAGCTGAATTAGATTTGTTGTCACGAGCCACAGATGTTTCAGGACTCGATTTTCAAGAAATTATGCTTGGGTCACCCTCCAACGCACGTTCGCCGTCTGTAGAACCGCCTACTTCCACACCGGCAGGATCGGGTGTGTCACAAAATCCACATCCCCGTACCTTTCATACCTTCACCCACTATTAGAAGACAACCTAGGAGATTATTTGTATTGGCAAGTGATCAAGTACGAGCTCAATGAATAAACCCAATGATTTACACGGGAAGACCCATCAGAGAAGTAGGAAGAACATCAGGTCGATTAAGCACTTAACAAGGGTAAAAAATGAATAAGCAGAAAGGAGAATCTTTACCAGCTCTTGCGGCTATTCTTGCTGTGTTTGCAGGTAGGTTTGCAGTAGGTAGACTATTGGGTTTAGGCCGTTTTTACAAGCTATTGTTTCTACGGCTAATAGCAACAGAAGAAAATATTTAATCAAATATGCTAACAAAGATCAAGTGAATGCAGTGAGTAAAATAGTCTTGAATCTACCTAAAAAAACAACATGGCAGTGAGTCCGGTAACGATGGCAATATTGAGACTTTACAAACAACCTTCGGACGTATTGAAAGTAAAGCCGTACCGCTTAAAAAAAGAAGACAAGCCATGCAAAGTCAGAACGGTGGAAGATGGATTATCAACCGTAATCAAAACCTGTTGTCATCGGGCAAAAAAATGTATTTCCAATAAAATGTACATGATTCCTGCAGCAGTTCCTCAGGCGGTCAATTATTTCAAAGGAAGATGGACTAAATATCCTACTTTAGATACAGCAGCTAAATTTATGAGTAGAAATCTCGGTATCTTGAATAATCCTAAGATTTAGAATAGTGGCAAAAAGCAAGCCATTAACAGATCGATCCATCTACAAATTTGTACATAAAAAGGGCAACTCCCAGCTGCCTTTCCCGCGGAGCAGATCCTGAACTGTTGGAAAAGATCTTAAAAGAGGAAGATGAGGATCTAGTCACTCCAGTACAGCAAAAATTACTCAAAAGGATCTTAAGCGGTGTCACACCCAAAAAACAGGAACCGCTTACAATCAAGAAAAGACCAGCGCCACCAAAACCACCGAGAAGTAAAAAGCAAAATACTACAGGACCTTTCATTCCTTGGAGTGAGTTACCATTTTTCGAAGGCGGCGATACCCCAGACTTAGAAAGTGCTATAGGAAGAACCTCAAGAAGACTAAGAAAATAAAACACTCCCAAAACCTGTTACGATGTACGTTAATTGAGATCTGCTAAAGGGTGGACCAGTTGGGATCCAAATGGAAAGAAGAAAAAAAGTTAAAAGTAGCAATAAAGGATTTATGTATTATAATTTGCTTGAAAAATATTGATTCACTTTTGTAAATTGTGAAACAAACAACGTTTTTGTAACAGAAATAAACCTTTTTATTCATAACTGTACCTGTGTATGTTATTTCAATCTTCATTCTACAAAGTAAACTGTTCAAGGTCGTTTTCTTTTTCAAAATAATCTCTCGTGGTCCTCGCTTTTTGAGAAAGTTGCCCAATTTGAATGTATCGATGTACCATTGTCTTTTGGATTTTTCCTTCTGGTTTTTCTACCGCTCCTCCTTTTTTTTCCTTGAATCGATTCTCCAACTCAGTCACCTTTTTCATAAATGTTTGAGCATCTTTTGAAAGACCTCCCACACTTTCCAACGGAGTAGATTCATATCCATCTACATTCGGCGTCAATGTAGGCGATGCTACTTGTCCAGCCATGATGAAACGATTTGAAATGACGCGATGAGAACATCAATTTATACTCTTTTCACAATTGTAACGTATAAAAGGTTCGTAGGCAACTTTTTTACATCACTTTTAACTCAGCAGGGTAAAAAATAACAAGCAAAGTAAGAACTTTCTCATCCAACTCAAGTCCATCACAGATGATGTAAGATACATTCTACACGATATGAACGCTCTCGTCGTTCGTGCAGAAACCACTAAGAAACAAGTGGCAGATATAAGACTCTACAATCAAATTGATCCATCCTTCTCCGAACTACCTTAACAATGGAAACAAGAGAAACTCTCTCAAGAAAACAGAAATACACAACTTGAAAAACAGCTGGACAACAATAATTGTAAAGAATAATGTACAGAAATCCTATGATGTCATCCAATTGTATCTCGTGATTTTTCCAAACTAGTGCACAGGTACCTGAGCGGTTTTAAAGATGGCACGAGAATGGAATGTAAAATTCCAGACATCTGATTGGCCTATTCGTACCACTTGAACAAAATATTCTCATTTGATTTGCTCTCCTCCATACTGACCCCAATTGCTACTACTATTTTTTTAGAATTTTATATTAATCGACATATTTTATATACAAATGTAACAGATACGCAAACAAATTGTTACACAAACGTGCTTGAAACCTTCTTTTTAATGTTATTATAGATAAAAAGGTAATTGCTTTTTCGAGGTTTCGTGCATTTCTAGCTCTGCTTTTA